>NW_006952953.1:0-9552 GCF_000164805.1 Carlito syrichta | reverse complement strand
CACTCCCCACACACAAAAAAGCCTGGAGTTAATTTATTAAAAATTGTGCATTTATTCTTAAATGTTTAAGGTTTGGTCTCCTTTAAATACTCTCCACTTTATGCAATACACCTATCAAGATGTTTTTTCCACCAATCAAAATAGTTTTTGAACTTGTGACTTGTGATGCCTTTTAGGGCTTCCTCCTTTTAATGTTTCTCTTCTTCAACATCAGCAAAATGTTTCCCTTTAAGGATTTTTTGTTTTCAGGGAGACAAAAAAAAGTCACTTGGGACTTTTTGAATAGGGAGGGTGGAGGCACCATGTCACAGCATTTTTGGTCAAAAATTGCTGAATGCTCAGCGCACTGAGGGCAAGTGAGGTTGTAAATCACCCATCATGAAATGAGCAAACATGTTGAAAGAATCTCCAAAAAAAATTCACTGAATCCAAACGCAACCTCTCACAACAATACTAGCTGGTACACTGATGCTGATGGGTTTCTAGAACACTTAACTAGTGAGGAAAGCCTGTACTAAAAGCGACCCACCTTCCAAAAAATAATTCTGCTTTTTTGGTGGGTTCCCTCTTGTATGCAAACTAAAACTTTGGAAAACAATCTGTTTAATGGATAATGGTTCATTGGCATTAATGAGTACTTACAATGCATCTAATTCTATTTTACGTTATTTACAAGCATTATGTTTTTTGAGTCCCACAAAACCTACTAAAATAGATGCACTTATTATCCCCATTTTACATGTAAGAAAACAGAGGCAAAGACAAGTTGCACAGGTACAATTCCACATGCAGTGTGAATTGGAGTTTTATACTTTAGACATGATTCCTTGAGGTTAGAGAGAGAAAAATAAATCAGAGGAATCTATCTCCTGCCTCTCAATAAATGACCTTTATTTTAAGAGTCTGCTTTTCAAAACTCTTAAGAGTGGATACATTGATTAATTCATAAACCTTCGGAAGGAAATCAGAAATCCTAGCCGAGATGACAGCAAGCTCTAAATTTTTATCTATCATTTGGCCCATGTCTTGGGCCATCTATTATAAAGCACGTTTGTATGTGTCTACATGTGTGTTTGCATGTGTGAACATACACATACACACATTTACCAAGACTTTATCAGAAATTGCTAATAGGAAAATGAATTGAGAATGCTACGTCTTGTTGCTTATCTGTGTCTTTTAATTAATATACAATTTCCATGCCCTTTATAATGATAAACCCCAATTATTCAGGACCTTCAATATAGTCATGTAAACCAGATCCCAGTTACGGAAATTAAGCATTGAACAAAGCAGAAAAATCCCATTTCCATTGAGCTTTCATTCAGAAATCAAAAGCAATTGTTCAACATCATTGTATATTTTCTAGCCACTACTAGGTATTTTTACAGCATCTCACAAATAAAGTAATGGTGTGATTGATTTGGGCCTCTGCAGAGTACTAAGTCTCTTTTTTGCCCTTGCTAGAATATCACAAGCTATAAATAAATATTCTTGAACATGACACTGCAACAATCTCTAAGATAACACTATCACTCAGTGTGCAATTATTCAGATGAAACCGAAAAGACAAAAACTCCTTTATCCTGAGTGAATAAATCTAATAATAAAGCAAAGGTGGAACATTTGAAAAACAACTTTTACTCAGAATATTCAGGTAGAAGAATGAGAAACCTGTATAATAGAGTCCAATATATCCAAAACCATTTAATAATGAAAGAGGAGACTTAAGGAGAATATTTCCTTTACTGACAGCAATTTTATCACCAACAGAAACCAAAAGTTATGAGTTTTCTCTAGTTGCAAGACAGAGGTTGGCAGGATAAAATATTTTGGAAGTAAAATAATTTGTTCATTACTGCTACCACTACTACTAATGCTTAGAAGTGTAAATTTGGTATTATAGAGGCATACAAAATGTAAAGGTTGACATAAATAAATGTTAATTGGCCAGTGGATATAAATTATTTTATCTTTATCTTTATTTATAGAGCATTTCTATGTCAGTAGGTAAGTTTATTACATCAACAGTAATAAATACATACATATTAATCAATATATTTTAAATGCCTACTATGGGCCAGGAATCTTCCTATCTAGTCATATAGCCATTTAATCTGTTCATTTTGTATTTGGGGGACCCTGTCTGACCTTTGTTACACTGTGGAAACCAAAGTAGCTTATTAGACACAAAATGTCTATTAAACTACTGTGCAGAAAAGAAAATGCAAACACACAGTCCTGATAAGAGTAATTGTTTTTTTCAGCACAATTAATGAAGTATATCTTCTGGCAAAAACATTCAGTAAAGTCATTTGGCAAAAGGAGCATTTTTCCAAAGGTTCAATTACCTTATTTTCATTGTGCAGTTTTCTGTTCTTAATTGATTTGCTTCCTTATGCCCCCCAAAAGAATTATTTCTCCTTTTCTACCTAAAATAAGTAATTGCGATATGGCTCATTGGATGCACAGAAAATATAAAATGAGTTAAATCGTGCTATTGATAATGCAGCTCATTGATATGCATAGCTGAACAATATAAGTTAGTTAACCATTGCCCCATCCAATGAGCAATGGGACGGTTGGAAACCAGAGGTAAGATACCTACATCTTTTCAGAGATGGTTGTTATTCCTCTCTGTCTTTAATATCTTCTGGACCCTTTTATAACTTCAGTCTTATCTCCCTTCACAGTAGCTTCCATATCACTGGCAGTGAGGTTTTCTGGCTCAAAGTCTTGTAATGACTTTCCAATTTCTTCTGGATAAAGTTCATGACTTAGCATCACAGACACAACTCTTCATCAGGCGGCTTTGGCTATCTCTGTTGCCTCTTATACTGTCCTCCAGTCACTTCGTTTGCTACAGGCTGACTAGAATCAAGGTCGAGATCTAGACCTGCCAGTGCTCCTATAGTCTATCTCCCTCCAATCGCTTCAGGACCTCAGACTCCCACCCTTCTAAGCCCTCTCCCCAGTCCCACTCCAGGTCAAGCCCAATACTGACAAGTCATGAGCATCATGTGCTCTGGGACTATCAAGAATGACCTTAGATGCTTATGTCAGTTTAAGTGAGTCATGAGAAGCCCATACGCCCAGACATCCACAGCCTTGAAATACACTTTCCCATTTTTTTTGTTATTCATTTTTGCCAACAGTACTTCCTATCATCTGACATGCTACACATACTTATTTGTTTGTCTGTCTCTCAACATTAGAATGTAAATGACTATGGGAGAGGAGTTTTATTTTGCTCACTGATGTATCGTGACATTATAAGTGATTAATTTTGAAGGAATGAATACTGACTGTCTAACAGTTCACATACTGCCCTTGGCTGGAACTTAAAAAATAGATTTGATTAGAAATGTACAAGTAACTTTCATTTCTTGGAAATGCATAGTCTACGACACAGTGATGGATCCAGCTATGGCACTGGCAGAACGTTTGGAAAGAAGCAGTTATGACAAGTACTAGAGAGCATTTTGTGATTAACCAAATATGAGAAGAGACACAGTGGAGAGTAGGTAGAGTCCAATATCTTAGGAGTAGGGAATGGATAGACCCTTGGGTGCCATTTACTAAGAGAAAAGGTAAGAATAGAAGCAGTTTTTGATAGATCTAGTTAAGTTTCAGACATAGTTTGATATCTTATGGGACATCTGGACTAAGATCCATCTGAAATGTAGTAAATGAATGTTCTTTGTGAGCTGAAGAAACAGTTCTGGGTGTATGGTGAGTAATTGAAACACTTTATGTCCGATAGTGTATATTTTTCATATTATGTGAAAAAGATGTCATGTATAGAGACTGATGAGAATTTTTTTTTCTTTTTTGTGAGTCAAGGTCTCACTCTGTCACCCAGGCTGGAAGGCAGTGGCACCATTACAACTCACTGCAACCTTGACCTCCTGGGCTCAGGTGATCCTTCTTCTTCAGGCTTCCAATTAGCTGGGACTACAGGCATGCACCACCATGCCTGGCTAATTTTTTAATTTTTTTGTAGTAATGAGTTCTTGCTATGTTGCCTAGGCTAGTCTTGAACTTCTGGGCTCAAGCAATCCTCTTACCTCAGCCTCCCAAGGTACTGGGATTACAGGTATGAGCCACCACACCCAGCCTGATGAAAAATATTTGAATAAACATAAAGAGGTATAAAAATTTAACTAATTGATGTAGTAAACAGTGTCAATAACAAGTAATTTTTAAAATATATATATATATATATATATATTTTTTTTTTTTTTTAAGCCGGGCTCGGTGGCTCAGCCTGTAATCCTGTGCTTTGGGAGGCTGAGATGAGTGAATTGCCTGAGCCTGCAGATTCGAGACCTGCCTGGGCAAGTTGACGAGACGTCATCTCTACAATAAATCAAAAATCAGCCAAGCATGGTAGCGCATGCCTTGTAGTTCCAGCTACTTGGAAGGCTGAGGCGGAAGGGTTGCCAGCAAGATGAGGCTGCAGTGGGCAGGAGCAGCCACTGCACTCCAGTCTGGATGACAGAGTGGCTCCAACTCAAAAAAATAAATTTTCTTTAAAACTGAAGAAGTATTAAGACCATGTAAATACTGGGTATTAGGAATTTTCAATAGCAGTAAATCTGTATGTTTATTAAATTCCCCTTTGGTTATGTTCAGTGTTCAAGTTATAGGGAATGAAATATGAGATCATAATATGGATTCACAGCTGGAAGTTTGTGAGACAACTGCAGACAAAGAAGGATTCCAACTAATTGAAAAAGTAGACAGTAGTTCAAGTGATAAAAGTAAGATCAGAAGTTGGCCACTAAGCCGGGCTCGGTGGCTCAGCCTGTAATCCCGCGCCTTTGGGAGGTTGAGGTGAGTGGATTGCTTGAGCCCATGGGTTCGAGACCCGCCTCTACAATAAATCAAAAAATCAGCCGGGCGTGGTAGCACATGCCTGTAATTCCGGCTACTCGGAAGGCTGAGGCGGAAGGATCGCCGGAGCCCAGCAGGTCAAGGCTGCGGTGGCCGGGAGCGGCCACTGCACTCCAGTCTGGGTGACAGAGTGAGACTCCAACTCAAAAAAAAAAAAAAAAAAAAAAGAAGTTGGTCACTGAACTGGCAGAGTTGAGAAATTAGAGATATCACATTTATAATGAGGCAGAGAGGAACAAGAAAGCCGGAAAGATACTGCATTAGAAATATCTTCAAAAATCAAAAGTCCAATACACAGAAATAGCTGAAGGAATTACCTTATTTTAAACAGGTGACAAAAGACACTTATATTTCAACAAAGTCATTTATGAAATTAAGTCAATAAAGTCATTTATGAAATTTTGTCAACAAAGTCATTTATGAAATTAAGTCAACCACTTCATGAAATGCCACATGCATTATTAGGTATTACAAGCCAAACAAAACCCAGCTACATATGTGCACATACATACATACATCCTTTATAATTAATTAATAATTATCTTTAAAAATTGTATCTTAAAAGCAAAATGTTTTCCTTTCACTATATCTCCTACATCTAACTATTATTCCTTAATGAAAATAACATTTTTTTCTTTTTAGTTTTTCTTCTTGTTGAGAAGTCCTTATTTTTCAGTTGGCATACAGAGTTAAGAATAGCTATCTTATTCTTGCTGATATTGGTAATAAAATACAGTGAACTCTAACAGAGGATAAACAAAGAATAGCATAGAGTTTATCAATTCAAAAGTAATTTATGACTTTTGAACCACAAATACATCTTGTTATGTATTGGATAACAGATTATTGCAAAGCAAGGTTCCAGGAAGAGAAAGACTATTTTTTTTTCAGTTTCTGAGTCAAGGCTACCCTAGCCCTTGATAATTTGATTATTGTCTATTGTTATTTGTACCTCAAGAAAAAAACTATCAAAGGTAGGCCTGTAAAGAATACAGGGTTAGATATAGTTCTGGAAAGGAGTCTATGCACTAAGTTCTAAAATGTAGAGGTCATACTTTGAAAAGGAATCAGAATTTAATTTACTATTGCTACATGAGGGTTATATAGCACAAATTTATTTCAAGGAGCTCTGTGTAGAACATAAGATTGTGGGTTATATAGCACATTTTTTTTCAAGTAGCTCCATGTAGATTGTGAGATTGTCCCAAATGAAGTACAGTCCCTTTTTCCTTATTTTTTCTATTTTGAAAACCCATTAAATGTTTTATTCCTAATAAATCTAACATCTATAATTTAGTACTTAATATATGCTATTAGAAAAGAAAGAAAGTTTGAGATTTGAATTCCTTACAAAACCATCTTAATTCTTACAATTGTTCTGTTTCTTCCATGTTTGATCCAGTTATTTAGAAAGACATTATCAAAAAATATCACCACGTCTTTTTTCTAAAAATCCAAGGACAGTGCTGTTTCACATAAAATTAAATACAGGACAACTTTGTTATTTTATCCCATTTAAAGTATATGTGTAATATATTTGTAGTATGAAGTGAAGAATGGGGAAGTTTTCATTTCTAGACCAAAGTAAGGATTTGTCTCATTTTAAAATGTTCACCCCCAAAGGCTATTAAGTTTTGATATCAAACTTTAAGGACAGATCAACTAAAACACATTCAGGGAAAAATAGCAAGTATGGTGGGGACCCTCAATCCATGCTAGAAAGGGAATTATTTAAGGTACTAAAATTATTTTATAAGAGGTGAGAAATTATGATAGCATGTTAGTTGTTCTATATCTTGAAAGATAATCTTGTAATAAGTGTATTCTTGTTTTAAAAAGTTTATGCCAACACATGTTTTCTCTAGAAAAATAAGTTGCATCATTAACCAGAAGGGAAAGTATCACAACATAGGATTTGATATTATGGATTCTTCATCTGATTGTTTGTTTGCTTCCAACTCAACAACCTATTTCTTAATTATATGTCTTTAAATTTTTGTTTATCAGAATGTCAGTTACTAATGTCTTCCTCCCTCATTGCCTACAGGTCTGTGTTCTACTTCAAGGGCTGAAACTCTAGATTCCAGGCTCTCCTGGGATTGCTGAACTCCTTGTAGGGGACCTGTAAGGTCAAAATGATTTTCATAACAATATTAAGATATCATGTGCTTTTTTTCTCTCATTTACTTGGGAGTACATAATGAAGTATCTGAGAGGCTACATGATGTATGACATAGCAACAGAAACACAGAAGTAGATATGATTATCCAGCTGTCTTCCATGAAGCCAGGCATTAAAGTGATGCGCAACAGTGTAAAACATTGCAATCTTCTCACTGTTTTTTTTCAAAATAGTTATTTTTTTCATTAAAAAAAAACTAAGCTATTTTTTGTTAACATGTACTGGGTTTATTATTGTTTTTTTTTTAGAATATCCCATATTTAATGCAGTAAATATCAATAGATATCTCCCACATAACAAAAACTCTTTCAGGTCCTCAATACATTTTAAGAGTTCCAGAGAGTCTAAGATCAAAGACTGAGAAAGAATGCTGTACACTACATTTGTCCATTGCCAGCTAGATTCCTGTTGCTCCATAGGGAGCACTAGAGAGAGATGAGACAGCAGGAAGAAGGAAAGGGTGGTGGTTCCAGTGAGGCAGTTTGCTCTTCCTGAATAATCCCTCCATCATTTCAACCCTGTAGCATGTGGTTCCAGTAGTAAGAAGAGCTAGTCTCCAGCTTTTCTCCATACCATCAAAGGTACCCTGAGCTCCTGGCTACAAAACCAGTAACAGGCCACAGTGATACAGCCTCATACAAGATATAATCTCCTGGAATTCTTGAACTCCTAAGCTACCACAGTCAACCAGAAGTAGGCTCTCCACAGAAGCCCAAGGGCTAGATCTGCCAGGCAACACCCTCACTTCAGAACTGCGTTCTAACTCCAAGAGTTCCTCTCTCCAGGCTACGGGGTCTTGGTTACCCCAACACTGGGGCATCACATGATTCCTATGGTTCTATCTAAATGACCTTAGTTATTGTTTTGCTTTTTTTCAATCCCCTAACACTGTTTAACCAGTTTCTTGTTTACATTGAATTGTAACACATTAAAATTTCTCTTTTCCTAACTGGAGGGAAAGTGATACAACAGGTATTAATACATCTCTAAAAAGCTACCCAAAATGAGAGAACCAACCAACTCTATGGTGGCAAAAGTTTGAAACTCAAAACTCTGTTCTGAGCTTACAAATCTAAAAATGTGAAAGTATTTTGGTAATTAGCACAATAGATATGAAATAGTGTAAGTTTTCTAGACACAACTACTTTGTGACTACATTGTCAAATACACAGCTATTTATATTTCTCTAGTTATTTTAGAATAGCAGTTTTTCGAGTGTGATAGAAATATCTTTTAAAATTATTACCTAAACAGAATCCCAAGTCATGTGATAGATAATAAGTTACATTTTCTCTAATGTTTAGCTATTACTATACTAGAGACTTTTTAAATGATTTATACAATCTTAGTCTGAAAGTATAAATCCTGCAATAAAGGCACATTTTAAGCAAACCATCATTTCTCTTTTATGAGACCTTGATGTTGAATTAGCCTTTGAGATTTTTACTCTATATACATTTTAAAAGTAAATAAACTTACCACCCGAAAGGAGAGCTGGCTTACTTTTTACCATTGGACTAGAATGAGGAAACTTGTTGTTAACGACATGAAAAGGTATGCAGTGAAATCATCAGGAAGCTCAGCTTCCAGGAATATCTTCATGAATAGTTTGAAATCTTCAAAATCTATTGTCTGGAAAAAAAATTAGAACAGATTTATTAAGATCCAGCCACATGTTAAGATCATGTGCTATGTTCAAAATTATTATTAGTAGAAATTATGTTAAACAATTTTTATATCCATATCTTCAAAAGAAAGGTACCTATCTGAGAAATGAGGTGGGCAGTCCTAGGCTGACTCTTGTGATGGGACACATATATCTTACCTGTGGTTGTGTAACAGATATTTCTATTTCCATAGTATCTGTATGATCTTAAAAAATTTACTCTCTGAAGCTTAGTTTTCTTCTCTGTAAATTGGGAATAATATTCCCAACCAAACAGAGTTGTTGTGATTAACTCAAGTGATAAACATGAACAAACAAATACAGAATTAAGGAATTTTCCATCTCCTTTGCTTGTCACTAATAGTCATTATTTCTTTTTAATAATTGTAAAAACGAAGTTACCATTAACAGTTAGGCTAAACACTAAGATTGACTGATAAACATTTCAAAACTTCATATGCAGACTTTCCAAAGACACATATTTCAACATTCTCATACTCCCTTACTCACTGAAGAACTATAAAGGATTAGATATTTATTTGCAGAGAATTGGGCATTGAGGGTCTCCATGACCACTAGGGGGAACAGTGATGGAAGACACTTTCTAATTTAGAACATAATGAGAGAGATTCATGGGAGTCACATGAAGAGCTTGATTTCTCCCAGCAGATAAGGACCATGGATCAGGATCTGACTCCTGTCTGGAAAATTGAGGACATCAGTGTGGGTGCTTTGGGGACAAAGACAAGTGAATGGCACTATTTTGAGCTTGGCCAAAACCTCCTCCTTGACCACAGGGACAACGGTGC
>NW_006952952.1:0-857 GCF_000164805.1 Carlito syrichta | reverse complement strand
TTATGCAGCCATCATGAAAGACAGAATTGCAACTTGGATGGATTTAGGGTCTATAATACTCAGCGATCTATCACAGAAATAACTGAGTATTACATGTTCTCACTCAAAAGTGGACCCTGAACCATTATCATAATTCTGTAAGAAGGGGATTGGCAGTAGTGGAGGTTGCCAACGGCAGGGGGGAGGCACAATATATCACTGAGTACCTGATCCCAAACCAGGTGATGTGGGGACCAAAGTGAGCCCCAAAATGTACCTGTAGAGTAACCATTTGTATACCTAATCCCGAATAGTACCATCTTTATAAGAAAATATTTGTAAAAAATTTTTAATGACTGCTTTCCAATGTCTGCACTTTAGCTGAGACAACTCCATTTTGATTTTACCAATTTTATCCTTTCAACTCTCAAGCCTAAATGTGTCCGCACAAAACAACAACTCTTATATATACATAAAAACAATAACTGAGAAGCAAGAAAGGAGAACAAGATACTGACAATATTGTGTCAAACTTCATCACTCCTCTCACCGTAACTAACAGAACATGCCAGGCAACAATATAGTAAGTATATAGAAGACTGGAAAAACCATAAATAAAGTTAATCTAATTTAGAGAATATCCACTCTAACAACAGCACATACATTTAAAATGTACACGTGAAACATTTGCCTGGCCAGGCATGGTGGCTCAAACCTGTAATGCCAGCACTTTGGGAGGTCAAGGTGAGAGGATTGCCTAAGCCCAGGGGTTCTAGACCAGCCTGGACAACTTGGGGAGACCTCATCTCTACAGAAAATTAAAAAAAAAACTTTAGCCAGGCGTGGTGGTAGGAGCCTGTAGTTCTAGCTACTTGGAA
>NW_006952951.1:0-384 GCF_000164805.1 Carlito syrichta | reverse complement strand
CAGCTCAAGGGATATTCCCATGCCAGCGTCCCAAAGTGCTGGAATTACAGGTGTGAGTCATGTGCAAGACATAATAGAAGAAAATTTTATTTTCATACATATGCACAGAAACTCACAAAAATATTACACTACAAAAGACCAGATGATCCTTATGTAGCATGATGTGGTAAAAAAAATAAATAAGGATTTGTTGTTTTGTTGAGCGTGGGGAAGGAAACAACTCATGGGAGGGTGAGAAGAAATGTGTGCGGAAGGAAGTTTGCCTTGTTGTGCAGCTAAAAGTCTCCTGGGTGATAACTGTGTCAGAGCAGCTGCCTTCCTGATATAGATACCTTTACTAATGAGCTTTTCCTTTAAAGTAGTTTTTCAGAGGTGCACCCGAGT
>NW_006952950.1:0-4598 GCF_000164805.1 Carlito syrichta | reverse complement strand
CCCACCAAAAAAGCAGAATTATTTTTGGAAGGTGGGTCGCTTTTAGTACAAGCTTTCCTCACTAGTTAAGTGTTCTAGAAACCCATCAGCATCAGTGTACCAGCTAGTATTGTTGTGAGAGGTTGCGTTTGGATTCAGTGAATTTTTTTTGGAGATTCTTTCAACATGTTTGCTCATTTCATGATGGGTGATTTACAACCTCACTTGCCCACAGTGCGCTGAGCATTCAGCAATTTTTGACCAAAAATGCTGTGACATGGTGCCTCCACCCTCCCTATTCAAAAAGTCCCAAGTGACTTTTTTTTGTCTCCCTGAATACAAAAAATCCTTAAAGGGAAACATTTTGCTGATGTTGAAGAAGAGAAACATTAAAAGGAGGAAGCCCTAAAAGGCATCACAACTCACAAGTTCAAAAACTATTTTGATTGGTGGAAAAAACATCTTGATAGGTGTATTGCATAAAGTGGAGAGTATTTAAAGGAGACCAAACCTTAAACATTTAAGAATAAATGCACAATTTTTAATAAATTAACTCCAGGCTTTTTTGTGTGTGGGGAGTTCCCTCCTGTACATACAGCACAAAGATCACATTCCTTTTAAGATGTCATACATTTTGAAAGAGTAGATTTAAATTTAAGGAGATTATTGGAATTTCTTTTCAATAATGGTAAATATGGACGATTTGGAATTGTGGGCTCCCTTAATATGTGGTGGTTTAATTCTTTCCCCCCCCATATTGGTTATATCAAAGTCACTGAGAGTAATTTAATCAACTTTCAATTATTTACCTGCCGACTGTGTTATTTGTTATGGTAGTCACCAGCCATCTGTAGCTGTTTAAATTTAAATTAAGTAAGCATTAATTACAATGAAATTTCAGTTTCTCAGTCTCACCAGCCATGGTTTATGTGACCAACAGCCACATGTGGTGAATGCTACTGTATTGAATGTGCATAGACAGAACTTTTCTATCATTGCAGAAAGTTTTATTGGACAGCACTGGTGTAGACATCTTGTTTTTACTACTTTTGAGAAGAGCCCAAAGTTTGGAATTAGATGACCTCTCTTCAACTGTTTATTCCTCTGACTGACTGCTATGTGACCATGAGCAGTTTATTTACTGACTGACTTTCCACTTTCTCATCTCTCAGATTGAATTGTAGGGTCAAGTGAGACCGCTGTGCAAAAGTGTTGTTTGCACACAACCAGAAATACTATAATTATTGTTCCTTCACAGAAGTTGTGCTGCTTCCAGAGCATCACCCCCAAAAACCCGCACTTAAAAGTACTGCTCTTTTTAATTACATACTTGGAGTTTTTGCAATGCCTGAATAGATGAAAACCAGAGCATGTTCTCAAAGGGACATTTCTGACACCAGTCTCATATCGGAGACTATATCACACTGCCCTCAATTATGAGGAATCACCATTTTACATTTCTTAATGACTTATAATGCTGTCTACCTCATGTTTCTGCCAGTTTGTATAAACATAAAGAATGAAAAATTATCATAATATAATTATAATACTATTTTAAGACAAGCATAGTCAGAAAGGTAAATGTGAAAATCATGAAATGTATGATACTACTACTATCAATTGTTTTTACTCTTGGTTATCTATGATACTTACCATGGATATTGAAAATATCACTATGCTTTGTTATATCAATCTGATATGCTTTTGTAAATTGCAACTGTATACACAGAGGGAAAAGTGGAATTGTCAGAGTGTTTCACTGCCTTATAAGTTGTAATTCATGTTATTAGTTTTGACAATTGCATTAACAAAAATAGAGATAATGCCATTGTTTTCATTATCTGAAATGGAAGTGTTTGAAAATACAAGAAACTGTATCAGGAGCACTAATTTAACATGTGCCTAAAACTTATTTGTTAATAATTGTAATTTGACATGTGTCTAAAACGTATTTAATAATTAAACCTTGAGGTTGAAATTTAAATGATCTATCAGAACAACACTTTTTAGGTTACTGTTTCAAGAAGAGAAGTGTCTAGATTGTACTATAATGAAAATCATGTGCTTGAAAAATACGATAATAATAGGTAATATTCATTTTGACTAATGCCAATTACTTTTTGCAATTAAAGCTTTGAAGAGAAGAATATTCATAAATATACATGAGTATATATACTAAAATTATCTTAACAGAAATACATGCTACGTACCAGATAGTTATTCCTAATAAGACTAATACACTCCAATTAGGATGCTTATTGTTGCTATATTTTGTATTTGTTGGATATTGTAATATATATGTATATATACATAAATATATGCATGTATGTGTATATACTTGCTTACTTTCCTCACTTTTGTCATGAGATACTTAAGGTAGTATGACCTTGAGCAAGTCAAAGAACCTACAGATGAAGTGATAATCAGTCACATAATCTTCAGAGCTTAATATTGACAACTTGAGGAGGAAAACTAAACTTTTGTTTTGCCTAACTTCATGTTTCATTTCAGTTCTAAAGAAACAATTTCGCTGAGGATTGGGTGGGTAAAATTGACCTTCATTAATGAAAAAAATAACATTTTGAGACTCTTCCCTAGAAGCAATTACTGCTGAAGAGTAATGTAGGATTCTACTTATTATTCCCTCTTGTTGTCTTGCCATCTCAACTTTAGCTCAGAAATCCGACTTGCAACTTCTTGTTTGCCACGTGTATTATCTCCTAAGCTTCTGAATAACCATTAGTGAAAACTGCTTCAAAGGAAAAGTACTTTTCTTCAGGGCAGAAATAAGTAATACCTTCAGTCAGATTTAGGGAAATGGGGGGCGGGGAGAAACCTAGTTTAGAGTAGGATATAAAAATAACTGATGTGAAGACGAATTGAGTCCCAAGGCCTGCTTTCAGAAAACTGAATGAAAACATGAGAAACATTTTCACTGCATAAGATAAAGCAGGCTGATCTTGTGGATGGGTGGGAGCAGAAATAAACCTGTGAGCTTTTGCATCAATTGAACACCTCAAAATTTAGTAATGTTGATGAAGAGTTAAGTAAACTGTGGTACATTCAGATAATAGAGTATTGTTCATCCCTAAAAAGAAATGAACTATCAAGCCATGAGAGGACATGGAGAAACCTTAAATGCATATTAATAAAGGAAAGAAGCCACTCTGAAAAATTGACATCCTGAATGTCTTCAACTTGACACTCAGGGAAAGGCAAAACTAGGAAGACAAAGAGAAGCTCGGAGTTTGTCAGAGGTCGTCAGGGGGGGTGCAGGAATAAAAAGAAAGAGCAGAAAATGTGGAGGGTAGTTAAATTGCTCTCTAATGTGCTATGATGGTGGATACATGTGATTGCACATTTGCTCCAACTAATAGAATGCTCAATGCAAAGAGTAAACCTAATGTAGATTAGAGAGATTGGTGCTAATGACATGTCAGTGGAGTCTCCCCACTTCTAACTCATTAATTGTTCTCGTGGGGAATGTTGAGAGTGGGGAAGGGTGTGCGTGGGGGGGATCAATAACTTTAGAAACAGATGTAGACTCGGTGTGAAACAAAGAGATATACTGGAAGTAAGTCTTTGGTAAAGAAAATGAGGGAAGAATAGATAGCAATGTTTTATCAAATTCTGGTATCTTATTTTTAATTTTATTGTGAACTTAAAACTTTTCTGAAAAGATAAAGCCTTTAATTAGCTATGTCCAGTTCTACAATTTTTGTCAAGTATTTGTGAAAAAAAAGCTCATGCCATTATCATTTTTGATGCACTCTATCAATCATTGCAAAAAGTATATATTTTGCCTTTCAAATTTTCCTATAATTGAACTGGAGGAAGAGTTGATTCTTCGACCTCCCAAAGTGCTGGGATTACAGGCATGAGCTACTGCACTCAGCCCTACAGAAAAATTTTTTTAAAAAATTTATGTTGAGGCCGGGCACAGTGGCTCAAGCCTGTAATCCCAGCACTTTGAGAGGCCAAGGTGAGAGGATTGCCTGAGCCCAGGGGTTCGAGGCCAGCCTGGGCAGCTTGGTGAGCCCTTGCCTCTACAATATATCCCAAAATTAGCTGGACATGGTAGCGCACACCTCTAGTTCCATATACTTGGAAGACTGAGGCAGAAGGATTGCCTGAGTCCAGCAGGACAACCGACGCTGGGGTGGCTGTGAACGTGCCACTGCACTCCAGCCTCTGTGACGGAGTGAGACTCTGACTCAAAAAAAAAAACGTTGGACATACAGTTCAACAACAGCAACAAAAAGGGTTGATTAATTCTTCAATGTATATATTATATATATACCCATATTTATTTTTATAAGTTTAAGTTCTTTCAAAGATAAAACTGGGACACAAATACATGATACAGCTTTCAGTTAACAATATCTCATGAACAGAAAATGGAAAATATGTACTCATTTCTTTCAAACAAAAAGAATTTTAGTGCAGTAACATGTTTCTTCAAAAATATAAGGCTAAAACATAAAACGATGTGCCTGCTCATGCTCAATTTTATACACTACATATAGTAAAGGCAAGCAGAAAATTATATGGTCCTCATATTCTCTAATAGTTTGTATTCATTATTATGAAAGCTAATAAATTCAATATTGTGCACCTTA
>NW_006952949.1:0-472 GCF_000164805.1 Carlito syrichta | reverse complement strand
CAACCTAGGACTTTTAGTTTAAGTAGGAGTTGGCCTACACAGAAAAAATCAGCAGCTTGAGCAAAGACATGAGCTTGTGCAAGGGTCCATGGTAATTGGGAACCAAGAAGATGTGCCTAGAGTGTCAAAAGTCATGGGTGGGAGTTCAGTGATAGAGTTAGGCCCCAAACAATCATCACCTAAGGAATTTGGACAAAACTCCAAGGGCAGTGGAAGCTCTCTTATGATTTTCATCAGTGCCGGCACAAACTTGAGGAAGAAAGATGTGGAGAATGAATTGGGGGAGGGGACACACACACGAAGAAGGTGAGATCAGTCACTGTGGGATCCTGGCCAGAAGCAGCCATCGCAGTAATTCCCGGGAGAGATGCCTTGCCCCGCCTCTACCCAACCCCACAGGTACCAAGTCACTTGCAGAGTCATGTCTCTCAAAGTGTTCGCTGCAGGTGGGGAGGGTGGGCTGCCACAGAGT
>NW_006952948.1:1952-13163 GCF_000164805.1 Carlito syrichta | reverse complement strand
TTGCCACTCTCTCCTCAAGAAGTGAAGCCTATTTCCTTACCTTGAATCTGGGCTATCCTGTGACTTTCATTGATGAATAGAATGCAATAGAAATGATGGTATGTGTTTCTGACCCAATACAAGTGCTCAGAAAGTTTTATACACTGCTGTTCTATCTTAGAACCCTGCCCAGATGTCTTAAGAATAGGACGAGGGTAGCCTTCTGGTGATGAGCTTATATGTGGAACAAAGGTAAGATGTCCCAGCTGAAGCCATCCAAAACCAGTCAATCTCTAGCTGAGTTAGTAGCCACACACAATGCCTAAGCAAGCCTAGGAAAAATCAGAGGACCTATCCAACTGATCCCAGGCAAAATTGCTGACTAAATCCTGAACTAAATAAATGGTGTTTGTTTCAAGTCACTAAGTTTTAGTGTGCTTGTTATGTAGTGATAGCAAACTGGTATACTAGTTTGGAAATTTCATCAAGTTGTGTCTTTTCTGATCTCTTTTGTTGCTAAAGTTTCTTTGAGAGCCTCAACAAATGTTCATTTATACAGAAAGCCTAGAACAGTTGGTAATAGAAGAATGATCAGTGCTAGTGGGGAATATCATAAGCCAATCCTTGAAGTCATCTTTGGGCTTTCTTTTTGTGGTGGGAGATGCAAGATGCATTATTTTACCTTTTATTATGGATGAGATGCCCTGCAATACCCCAACCACTGAACCCCTAAATATTTTACTGATATAGCAAACTTCTAAATCTTCATGGGGCGCATCTTTCATCTTCTGAAACATGTGTATCTTACTAAGGCCTCCAATGCATTAGTAAATTCTTGGTCATCAGCTTGACTAGAGTGATGTCATCAATATCATGTATCAGTATGAGGTTCTGTAGGATGTCCAGGTATCTAGATCTTTATAGACCATGATATGAAGGGTTAGCATAGTTCCAGGGCTAAACTTTAAAGGAGTATTTTATATTCTTTCACTTTGACTGCAAGTGGTTTCTGATCTTCCTTTCTGATAGAGTTAGAAAGGAGCAACTTCACAAAATCACTGACTACACAGCATGTACCTAGTATCTTATTCACCTCTACAGCAGACTCCATGTCTGGATGGCAGGAACAATTGGCCTGTTACATAGTTGAGTATGAGGAATCTACTGTCATTCATCAAGACTCACATGGTTTCTGCAGAGGATTTTCCATGGAATGTGATTTTCTGGTGGCAAGGACCTCAGAAGACTGTGCAACCTAGCTACCAAGGGTTTCTGTACTGGCTCTGTCTGCCCTACCACTCACTTCTTGTGCCATATTGAGCCAGAAAACTGATTGGCAAGTGAGCTAGGATGAGGATTCATGGGACTAAGAATTCCAATTCATTGGACTGGGAGAGTGCAAAATAAATAAGACTATAAATCTGATTATTTCACCCATTGCTGGTGCTTGTTTGACTCTCTAATATTGATAGTCTGTTTACTTCCCTTAAAATAATCAATACAGTTACAAATGTTGTCTGTGCTTTCTTATTCCTTGATTCCTTCTTCATGTTTGAGCCCATCATCTTTTAACTGTTCTTACTCAGGTCCTGTTTTTGTTTAAAAAAAAAAAAAACCAATAATAACCAAGTGAAAACTTTCAGACCCTAGGTCAAGACATAAAAATCTTATTCTCATAACAATTTTCACTGAAATCCCTTGTAGGAAAGAATTTGTCTTTGCTTAGTATGGTCCTAATCCCAGGATCTATGCATATTTTATATTGTGTGGTAAGGGGGAATTCAGTTTACAGATGGAATTAAGGTTGCTAATCAGTTGGCCTTGAGATGAGGCAATGATGCTGGATTATGTGAGTGGGTCCTATGTTGTCACATGGACCCTTACCAGTGTAAGAAGGAGGTCAGAGAGAACAATGTGAAGATTCTATACTTTCTTTGAAGATAATTTGACAAATTCTCTCCTAGACCTTACAGAAAGTAAGGAAGGCCTGCTAAAAGTGTAGTTTTAGTCCCATGAGACTGATTTTAGACTTCTGGATTACAGAAATACACTTAAAAAATGTGCTGTTTTAAGTCACTAAGTTTGTGGTAATTTGGTGCAGCAGCCATATGAAATTTTTACACTTAGGAAAACACTGAGACAGAACTTGGGGTGAAAGATCAGGGAAAATGGTAAATGTGTGTGACCAAGAAGACTTTGTCTGAGGAGGAGGGAGGAGGAAGGGTGTGATGTGGGTGGTATTAGCCTAGTATGCTGGGAGAATAAAGACTGGTGCCACTGGCTAGTTCTCTCTGGGTCTTTTTTTTTTTTCTTCTATAGATATGAAGTCTTGCTATGTTGCCCAGGCTGGTCTTGATCACCTGGCCTTAAGCAATCCTCTTGCCTTAGTGTCCCAAAGTGCTGGAATTACAGGTGAGAGCCACTGTGCCCAGCCTCTCTTCAGGTCTTAATTGTCATCCTTACAGTTGTCTCTGTTGACCACTCCCTACAATACTCATCCCTTGGTTTTTGTCACACCAAAACTTGGCTAAGCAAAACATTGAGTCTCCTGGGATCTTTTTGAGTCTTCCCTAGTCTAACCAGAATGACTCATCTCTGTGTGTCCAAAGAGCCTATCATTACTGCATTGGTACTGTAATCCTTTCCTGTCCCGACTTCCATGTCATTTAAGCTTCTAAATTTTAGCACAGTACTTACACATGGCAGGTATTGAGAAACTCTTTGATAAATGAATGAGTGAAATCTGAGTTCAACTTTGAGAAGGGTTGATAAAGGATTTGAGGCTAAGAATTAAGGTTAGCAGGAGCTCCCAGAGCCCCATAATGAAGGGTTGTATAACACAGTAACCCCAAATCTGAGAGGACTTTGGCATAATGTTTACCTGTTCTGAAGAAGTCACCTGGAAGTCCAGCAAAAGACATTGGTTTATTTGATCTTACAGGAGGCACCGATGATGGCTGGTCAGTGAAGAATCCATGCCTTAGGAGAGTACAGCAAGTTTTATAATCAAGCAAGTTAATTATTCAAATTGCTATAGTGTTTACAATTACATTGATTAAGTGTGATAACTGCATTGCTTTCAGCATTACTGGATTACCTGCACCCCATGACTTGTTACTGTGAATATGTAAATCCTTCAGGTCCAGGCTTGGTCAGAGGCTGCCCCTGAGGGTGGGGGAAGAAAGAAGACAGGTAAAGAGGGAACAGTCTATGTCTGGATAATACCTCACAGCATGTTATAGGGAAGTCTTTTCTGAAGGCCTGCTTTTGGCCATACAGGCTTTCCCGTGATAGTTCTGAGAGTGCAACCCTCAGGTATAGCTCTTGACAACATGAAGGGTTTTCTGTTGGCAGCACCCTAGTCCTGAGGGGTAGAGCTGGGACTAGGGTGGAAAACTGAGGGAATGTTCTCTTCTGAGCTGAAGCTAACTCCAGAGGTGAGATAACAGGAGGTAGATAGAAAATTCATAGATGTTGAAACTGGGGAAGGTAGTGTATTCTAAACCAAAACCATTGTGTGTTTGGAACCCAGGATGATGTATCTGAGTCATGTTATGAGTTGCATGATGTTCCCCCCAATTTCATATGTTGGAAAGCTTAGTCACAAATATCTCAAAATGTGGACTTAGTTAGAAATAAGGTTCTCATGGAGGTAAAACAAGTTAAAAGAACATCATCCAATATGATAGTTGTCCTCTTTAAAAGGGGAAATTTGAATACAGACATACACAGAAGAAAGAGGCAGAAATGGGAAGAGACACAGGGAGAAGATATACATCTATAAGCCAAGGAGAGAGTCCTAAAACAGATCCTTCTCTCACAGCCTCAGAAGAACCTACCCTGCCCTCCTTGATCTTGGACTTTTAGCCTCAAGGACTGTAAGAAATTAATGTCTGTTGTTCAAACTGCGCAATTGGGGTACTTTGTCATGGCAACCCTAGGAAGCTCAGACAAGTCAGAAACTCCTACAGTTTACATCCACTTCCAGAAATGCCTCTTCATTCTTAGGAAAGCTGGGGGTTCTCAATCACAAACACTAAGGAGAAGGTGACTGAGCCTTGTCTGCTCCTTTTCTGTTTGTGATTGAGGTTTGGGATCCAGGATTCCACCTTTAATGGTTGTTCTTACTGCTCCAAGACTAAGAGAAAAATGTGAAAACCCAGGAGTACCCCTCCAAACCTCTGGGGTTGGAGGAGGGTCAGTAAAGAGCAACTGATTATATCCTTGACTTTCTGAGAAGAGGAATTAAAGGATTGTAATCTAATTTTCTCCAAAGACAAGTAATGATGATAGGGTTCCAGCTTCTGGAAAGTAAGATGTTTCTGCAAATGTCTACAAAGATAAACACATTAAATTCTAGGTTATGAATGGGGCTTGTGCTCCAGGACTGTGATTCAGTGACACAGGCTATATCAGCCACTCTAACTTGATTCCTCAGCCCTTCTCTTCCTGCCATTCCTATGACTTCCTTCTATTTTGGGCATTGCTCTGCCTCACCCCCTCTGAAAGGCAGAAGTTAGGAAAGGAGGTGGAGAGAATTTGTCTCCTTTATTTCTGATATGTTCCAGAAAGCTGCATTTTGATAACATATTTACAAAATACATTCTTAATTGTGAACAAGTGATATTTTTTTTCTTTAGGAAAACAGTTTCATTTATTTTTTTACTAGAGTACCTTATTGATGCCTGATGCATATCTGACCTAAGGAGCTTGACCTTAAGGTGACTTAAAGTGCTGACATCTCATTTTGACCCTTGTTAAGAGAGCCATTCTATGCAAACTGTAAGAGGGAAGATCGTTTCCATTCATGAAAACCTATCATATTTTTCCTGTTGACTTTCCTTAGATAAATCCACTTGGGATTAATTATACTGCTCCATTTAAGACTATCAATGAGTAATTTTGCCAGAAAATAATGATAAATACTTAAATTAGGAAGCTATGTGTATCTTTACAGATGACATGCACAGATTGTAGGGACTAAGAGATGGTGCAGAAAGAAAGATCAGTGTGAAATTAACATGTGTGTATTTGGGAAGATTGTCAAGGAACAAGGTCACTAGGCTGAGTACCCCAGGGGTTCTGGAAAATATATTTTACATTATATAACAATTATGCTAGGAAAATAGTAAGGACAGCCCTAAAGGGAAGGGCCCAGGCAGCCAGTGCTGGGAATCATTTCAAACATTTCCAGAGAACAGAGTTTAGGCTCACTTGTGCAAGTGAGGCCTGATAAAGAGGTCTGATATATTCTTAGCCTCTAAGTCAATGTACTCTTACTTGTTCAAAATTATAGAGTAGATATTTCTAGGTAATGTAACTTGGAGAAGGGACAAGAGGCAAAGGTGTCTCTGCACAACCAGGAGGTTACCTCCATGCAAGAGTCAGTCTATGCTTGCAGGAATATTGGATGGAGTGTTATTGATGGGATTGGCTGAGTTCTCCCTGACATGCTCTGGGGTTAGCTACTAGTAGTTAGCTACACCCATGACTAGTTACACCCATGCTCTACCCATGACTAGTTACACTTCCAAGGGTGCTAACCTGGAACTCAGAAGATTCTATTAGTTTTTCAGGGTTGTTTATTTAACTATCACAGAGTCTTAGAAAGTCACAAAGCCTCTCTGTGTCTCACTTCATTTGGCCATAGAAAGGAAGTAATGATGTTTACTTCAATTGTCTTCCAGAATAAATATAAACATCAAACTTTGAAATGGTTTAAAGATGATTTTTATTGCTTTAGGATTATAAAAGGAAGAAAGAAAGAAGGAAAAGAGGGAGGGATTGAAGAAAAGAAATATACATAAGAAAGAAAGGAAAGACAAAGGGAGAGAAGGGTGGTCTGGAGGAAGAAAAACAGTCCCTTAAATCTCATCTTGTTCTATGCTGAGATTCTGAATTATTTCAGCGAAAGTTGGGTGCTCTGGAGAAATATAGGTAATGTCTCTTACTTATACTAAAAAAAGTTGAGTAGTACAGCCACTGAACTTATATCTTGCATGATAAATCCAAATTCTGATCTCTGGGAACTTAACTGCTTTACATGTCTTAACTTTTATGGTTGCTGCTGTTGGCTGCAGGCATCCTGAAACTATCAGGATTCTCTTTAAAACTGAAGAGAATATACTTTAGCTACTGAGTCCTAAACCACAAAACCCATCACAAAGTCTGGCAGAGCAGATCAGCAATAAGAAATGTCTTTGAAAGACTAAGATGAACATTAATCAACCAATGCTCTGGTGGGAAGTGGCCACTAATTTAAAATTTTTCATCTCTGGAAAACCAATTATTATTATGTTTCCTGATGTTGTATTTGTCACTATTTTAACCGATTTCCCCTGATGACGTGGGTTAAAATAAGAACACTGTTATCAAAGAGATTAGACATGTTCAATTCTGTTTCTAGACTTTCCACCTCTCAGTTAACTGGTGTTTGAAGAAAAATTGAGTGCTGTAGGGCAAAGCCTGAGATTGCCTTTCTTTGGTCCTCTCTGTGGTGACTAATTTTGCCACTATAAGATTTTAAATATCGACTTAAAAACCAGTTAATACTTATTATTCCCTGAGCAGGATTTTGGATACACGTATATAGTATAAAGTCAACACTTCCTTTCTATTAGGTTGGTTGGAGCTTGGGATTTGTTTCCCTACCCTTGAGGTTTCTGAGGACCCCTATCTCAGTATAAGGTAGAACTCTCAAATGACAGCTGCACAGAAAGGGGCTTCTTTCTGATGTGTTTGATTCCCAAAATTCCTCTGACTCACATGTGAACTAGTTAATGCCAGACCTTGCTCATTGTTCCCAAACCTAATAATCTATTCCCTGTGGAATGGCTCTTGATCTTTTTGAAGCAAATGATGATTTGAAGTTCCCTCAAATCAAGACAGGTTTCAGCACAATAACATGCAGATTAGCCTTCCATTTGGCTGCATATATTTGCATATGCTAATATGCAAAACTACAGTCATATTTATAGGCTATATATAGCAGTAAAGAAATGATTCTAGAATCACAGTCCATGCTCCACCATGTTCCATTAACAGGGAGAATTGTGTAGTAAAATTTACACACACACACACACACACACACACACACACACACACCTAAAATATAACATTATGTATGGATCATACTGGGAAAATATGAAAATGAACTGACTATAGACTCTGCCCCCAATAAGTACACATCTAGTTGAGTACATTATCTTGTTAAATGTAAGGTTCATACATTCACAAATGTCAATGTACTCCAAATAAAAGTACAGTGGGAACAATTTCTACATAAAGCCCTCAGATAACAAATGTATTTATAAACCTTTTTTGGCTTTACATATTTAAAAGTCATAATTGTATTTTGTCATACATTTTAATAACAGAAGCTTATAAAACAATAACAAAATAGACATAAAGTCTTTTTTCCCTCTCAATCTCACTCTTCAGGTGGCTATAGGTTATGTGTTTGGTTTGTGTTCTGCCCAAAATTTTGCCTTTAAACCATAAAAATAAGACACATATATGATGGATATCTCTGTATACCATCATCTCATTTCTTCAAATGTTTGCCTATTATGCAATATTATGGATGTACTCAAGTTTATTTAACTTTTTTTGTTGGTAGGCACTTCGATTACTGCCAGTTTGTGTGTAAGTGTGTGTGTGTAGTTTGTATCACACTCTAAATGGATTCTGAATAAGTGAGAAATTGCTACAGCAAGAATACTAGCATTGTAAGTCATGACAGCAATGTTCTATACTTAACCACTGAAGCTTTTAATAAAGGAATGATGTGTTCAAGGGCATGTATTGGAAGGACTCATGTGAAGAGCTGAATTGGAGAGTGACTGTAAGCAGAGATGATCAGTGGACAAATTATATAATCACCTAGGCAACAAATCCTGAAGATTTGAATTAAGGCTATGGTAGTGAGGAAGGATGAAAGCTTCTAGAGTTATAGTCCACATTCCATTAACTGGGAAATTTGATAGTGAAGAAGATATTATTTCTTAGTTACAATGAAATCAAAACTACAGTTAACTTTTGGATTTTCTCATGTTGAGACAGAGAAGCATGCTGGAATATGCGGAGTGAGCAGATGAGTGCTGGTTGTCCACCTTGGGGATGAGTCATTTCTTGGGAGTATATGCCACTTGGGGTGGAGCCAGGAGACTGAAAAAGGGAGTTCAAATAGAGTTCTGATCTCACTTTTCTGCTTACTTCAAAGACAACTTCTCTGTTTTCTGAAGTTCTTGCTCCCCAGCTTGGCAGGTATCCAACAAGTGCAATCAGCTAGAGAGGTAAAGGGGACTCAGCTCACTACTCAGCCTTAAACATGGTTAATTCAACCTTAGGCAATCCAAACTTGACCCTTTTTAAGAAAGATAATTGCCAGAATTTGGTGACTGATTAGATACAGGAATAAAGAAGAGTTAAAAATAGCTATAAGATTTCAAACCCAAATAAATGGGATAGATAATATGGTGGCATTAATTAAAATAACTTGGAAGAGGGATCAAAAAATATATTTTTTTCTTTTTAGTGTAATTAGTGAAGAAGCAAGTATTTACATTTTGAACATGCAAGATGGCGTGCATAAAATTGAAAACTGAAAATTTTGTTCTGGAACTCAATATAAATTCCTGTCAGAATTGCCATCATAGGTAATGGCTGGCCCCATAAAAGATGACATTTCCCCTGTAAAAGCAGTTTTAAAAATCAGGGAAAGCAGTGTTTGGTTATGGATAGAGAAAGAGTGGTCTTGGAAAGAGTTATCCCAGAAGCCAGAAGAGGATGCAATTTCAGAAGAAAAAGTGTAGTTTACATAATTAAATACTGTACAGGGACTGATGGGACAGATGCTGAAAAGAAGCCACCAGATCTGTTGACTGAGGATAATTGATATCTACTGGGGACCAAGTTCTAGGGCAGCACCAGAACGTCTCGGTGAATGTCTTGGTGAACGTCTCAGTGAGGAGCAGACAAATCTCTGACCCAGGCTTGGACTGAGAGGAGGCCAAGAAAAATTAAAAAGAGGGAAGAGAAAGAATTTCTATACCCATTTTTAGGGGACCCTCCCTCCCTTTACAGGGTTCAGTCCCACTCTGAACTACCTGGGAATCTTCTGTTTTTGTTCCTTATTATTATCAGCAAAGAACTCCAATTTTCAACTTGTGCTACAGTACTAATATTTGTCACACATGACAATGATGATAAGATGCTCATTCCTTTTCACTGAAAGGATGTTTCTTCTGATTGTTTCTGAGTTGGGATTTTCTTTCTATTATCCCTAGGTTGTTTATAGCAGTGAAAAGTTGAAATGGCCTAAATGCCCAACACATGATTTTATTAGGTGGACTGGGACAAGATGGCTACTGGGCAGGTTGGACTGTGAGTCTCCACAGGGCTAAGTGTCCATAAAGATGCTCTGTATGAGTAGGCGTGTACTGATGGGAGAGTGAGGGTCCATCTGAGGAGATACTCAGTTTCATACACCCTCTGAGGGTGACTAAAAGTGCCCACTGCCCTGAGATTTGGGCCACAGCATACAGGACTGACTGCTGCTTGTGGGGGTCACCTGAGAGGAGCTTGTGGAGTCTGACGAATTCTCATCACCTGAAACATGGCCCACACCATCGCCTTTTGTAGCAGATCAGCTGGAGCTCTGAGTCCAATAGGTGGAGAAAGAAAATCAGGGAGAGCCAGGAAGGAGACCCAAGAAACACCAATAGCAGCCATTCTCTACGTCCCAAGACTAGGCAGAGACCTGCATTGCCCCACCCAGTTCCTCCCAGCCCCACTCAGCCTCCAACTTGGGACCTAGGTAATGTAATCAAACTGGGAGAGACAGAATCACCTCCCCCATGCTAGATCAGACACAGACAGGTCATATTTCAGTGACAGACTTGACAGGCGGCAAGCTGGCTGAGTCCAGATCTGATTCATTCTCCATTGACAGCAAGCCTGGACCATCTGATGCAAGCTGTGAGCAACCTTATCAGCCTGCAATTAGACTTAGAGATCACAGCTGAAAGAACATTAGACTTACAGGAATGACCTCAGATTGAGTTTGGTACCAATTTTATTATTTTTATCTTTATTATTTGTCTGTTTATTTTGTTCATTTGTGTTTGTTTTTTATTTTAGTTTTTCTTTTCTCTCTTCTTTCTGTTTTTGATAATGTTTTTGTACTTGCTTTGTTTCTGTTATTTTCTGATTTTTTTTTCTTTAAAATTCCTGTTTGTGTATGGGAAGAGTACATCAATAGGGAGGTTGGTTGGCTTGTGTGTTTGTCTGATCATCTGTAGCATTTAGTTTTTTTTTTTTGCTCTTTACAGTCTTTGTGTCTCTTTTCATGTGTTAGTATGTGTGTCTGTTCCCTCTATTATTTTTCTCTCTCTTCACCTTCCTTTTGACCTCCCTCATTTCTTGTTCCATTATTTTCCTTTTTCTAACCTCATTTTGCTTTCTGGGAGAAAACCTATACCCCACTGCATGGATAGATTGCAAGGCAGTGGGATGTGGGTTCCACGGTGCCCAAACACCTGTTGGTGGATACTAGGATCTGCAGATAGATTTTGAATCACAGCCCCCCTCAATTAAATCTCAAAACTGCAAAAAGAATAGCCCTCAACCCACAGTACAGTTTCAGAATTGAACAAAGCTAGAGGATCCACATACAGAAGAATAAGAGGTTGAGCAAACAGAAGTAAAAGGAACCCCACCATCTATGAACAACAGATTTAAATAAGAGGGGGGAAAAATTGGGGGGATCTACACAAATTAAGAAAAACCACAAGAAGAATATGGGTCTTACACAGACCACTGGGAGGTCAGACACTGAGAAAACAGACTTTGGAATGCAAACAATGAAGAACCCCCAAAAAGACTGGTCATATACTACAAAACTAGATATCAAGACATTAATAGAGAGAATAAAAAACATTGAGGAGAGTCAAGAGGAAAATAGGGAGGAGTTGCTAACTGAGATAACAGCAGTAAAGAATATTGTGAATGAAATAAATAACAAACTGATAAGCATGGAAAGCAGAGTTAGCCAATCAGAAGAAATAATCTCAGAGCTTAAAGATCAAAATGTAGAACTAACTCAAACTGTCAAAGACATAAAAAAGAAGCTTAAAAAGACAGAAAAAAAAATCAAGAAATGAGCGATTATTTCAAGAGGCCGAACCTAAGAGTAATTGGACTTCCTGAGGCAGAAGAAAAGAAAAAGACCTC
>NW_006952948.1:0-1750 GCF_000164805.1 Carlito syrichta | reverse complement strand
AAAATCTTTTCCAGACAGTCAATCCCTAAGAATTGATGATTTCTCTAGACGACCTCTATAAGAATCATTTAAGAAAGTACTAACCACAGAAGAAAGGGGAAAAAAAGCAACAAACTTCTTCAAAAGAGTGCAAGAAAATATTGAAAACACATAGGAATCAACCCAAAAATCAAAATAAAGACAACAAACAAACAGAAACAGCAGGAACGCAATGAGAACATTATGACAGGGTAAATTCTCACATTTCAATAATTAACCTGAATGTGAATGCACTAAATGCACCACTGAAAAGACAGAGAATATCAAAATGGATAAAATATCATGAGGCAAACAAAAGAGTCATCTCACCAGAAAGGACACTCATAGATTCAAAGTAAGAGAATGGGAGACAACATTTCAGGAGAACGGAACACAAAAGGACACAGGAGTTGTGATCTTACTATCATACAAAATATCCTTTAAGCTATCAAAAACTTAAAAAGATACAGAAGGTCACTATATAAGGATAAAAAGCTCAATCCATCAACAAGAAATATCATCCTAAACATATATGCACCCAAAATAGGAGCACCAACTTTCATAAAGCAGCATCTAGGCAAACATAAACAAAATAGACTCTAACACTATCATACCTGGGGACTTTAACACCCTACTCACAACCCTAGACAGGTCATCAAGACAAAAATCAGCAAGGAGATCCGAAACCTCAATGTTACTCTTGACCAAGTGGACTTAATTGATACATACAGAACACTCCACCCAACAACCACAGAATATACATTCTACTCATTACCACATGTAGCATACTCTAAGATCAACCACATCCTTGGCCATAAACCAAGCATAAACAAATTTCATAAGATTGAAATTTTGCCACACACTTTCACAGACCACAGTGGAATAAAAATAAATATCAACACCAGCAAAGTTCCCCCAAAACCCAAAAAGACATGGATACTAAACAGCTTGATGCTAAACAACTCCCCGGTCAATATGGAAATAAAAACAGAGATAAAAAGATACACAGAAACTAAAGAAAATGAAGAAACATCTTACCAAAATCACCAAGATGTCATGAAATCAGTAGTAAGTGGGGAGTACATATCTCTACAAATGCACATGAAGGAAATGGAAATATCACAAGTTAACAGCCTAACAAGTCATCTAAATGAGCTAGAAAAGGAAGACCATCAAAACCCTAACTTCAGCAGAAGAATCCAGATCATCAAAACAAAAGCCCAAATCCGGGGCATAGAAGACAAAAAGATAATACCAAAATATTAGTGAAACTAAAAGCTGGTTCTTTGAAAGGAGAAACAAAATTGTTGGTCCCCTAGCTAGACTGACCAAGAAAAAGAGAGGAAAAAACACAAATAAACACAATCAGAAACCAAATGATGACGTCACATCTGACCTCGAAGAAATACAAAAGATTATCAGAGACTATTATGTACACTTGTATGGAAACAAATTTGAAAGCATAAAGGAAATGGAGGACTTTCTGACATCATGCAATCTCCCCAGGTTGAAACAAGAAGAAATTGAGGCCTAAATAAAGCAATAACAATCCAGGAAATTGACTATGTCATAAGATAACTACCTACTGAAATAAAAGCCCTGGACCAGATGACTTTCCAGCAGAATTCTACAAATCATACAAGGAGGATCTGATACTAATCCTATTGAAATCATTCCACGTGATTGGGAAAGATGGAACTCTCCCAAAATCATTTTATGAAGCTAACATCAC
>NW_006952947.1:0-608 GCF_000164805.1 Carlito syrichta | reverse complement strand
CAGAGAGAAGCGAGAAACTTGGTAATGGTAGTCATCATATACAGGGAAACTACACGTCATATTGCTAAGGAAGTATAAGGAATTTGGTTACATGAGTCCTCAATCCCCAAAACTACAGGCCGTCTTCCTCAGAGGTAACCACAAATCAGGTTTTTGAAGTCGGAATCTGGGTAATGGGAGTCCTCACATACAGGAAACTTCACTGCCTATTGCTAAGTAAGAATAAGGAATCTGCCTTACTCGTGTCCTCAATCCCAAAACCACTTCACGCAGTCTTGCTATGGGCTAAACACGAATCATTGTGTTTTAAAACACAATGTCTGGGGACGTGGAGGCCTTCTCTACAGGCAACTACATGACCATTTACTGGGAAAGAATAAGGAATCTGGGTTACACGAGTCCTCAATCCCAAAAATCTACAGGACATCTTGGAAAGGGCTAAAAAAGAATCAGAGTTTAGAAGCAGGATCTATGTAATGAGAGTCCTAATATACAGGAAAATACACGACCCCTTGCCAAGGAAGAATAAGAATTGGGGTTATAACAGTCCTCAGTCCTAAAAATCAACAGGCCATCTGTTGTGGGCTAAACAAGAATCAGGGTTTAGG
>NW_006952946.1:0-618 GCF_000164805.1 Carlito syrichta | reverse complement strand
TAAACTTAATATCCCAATTCCCACCAACCTGACCACAAGAAATTTCGGTATTTTGAGGTAACCTGAAGCGAGGGATTTTGTCTCAAAATGCCAATTGATTCTGAGGGAACTGGATTGTGGCCGAAGATGTTCACAAGAAACAAAAGGAATTGTAGGTCCAGATGCTCAATTACAATAATCTAGAGGACCGGAATCATCTTGCATCTGTAATTAGAGATTTTATGTATCCACACAGCAAGTAGCTCTGAAATGTAGGGACCTACAAACCCAGATTCCTCATTAAACTTATCAAGAGTTAATATAGTTTCGATGATTGAGGACTCCCTGAACCCAAATTCTCTTCTCATTTTCAGCAAGATGCCCAGATTTTCTCTGGCGATATGGATTTCAAAATTCTGTATGCAAAGAGAAAAATGCCCAGGCTTTTCGTAGGGACGTGGAATCCGTGATTCCTGGTTACCTTTAAAAATATGTACTACATGCTTAGCAACCTTAAAAGACCCAGCTCATATCAAATAGATGCACAACAGAAGTTTAGGATTACAGGGAACATCTAAAAACAAGTGTTACACCCCTTTGTAATGAAATGATTCTTTCAGTCCTGGAATCTGGTTTAAT
>NW_006952945.1:0-661 GCF_000164805.1 Carlito syrichta | reverse complement strand
GAAATACAAAAGATATGAGACTACTATGTATACTGTATGGAAACAAACTTGAAAACCTGAAGGAAATGGAGGACTTCTGACATCAAAAAACCTCTCTAGGTTGAAACAAGAAGAAATCAAGACCCTAAGTAGACCAATAACAATCCAGGAAATTGACTATATCATTAAAAAAAAAACTACCTACAAAAAAAAAAAAAAAAAAAAAAGCCCTGGACGATATGACTTAACCAGCAGAATTCTTCAAAACATACAAGGAGGAACTGATACCAGTACTATTGAAAGTATTCCAGGTGATTGAGAAAGATGGAACACTCCCCAAATCATTTTATGAAGCTATCATCACTTTGATACACAAGCCAGGTAAAAATCCAACAAATAAATAGAACCACAAGCCAATATCCTTGATGAATATAGATGCTAAAATTCTCAACAATATCCTAGCAAACTGAATTCAACAACACATATCAAAAATCATCCACGACCAAGCAGGCTTCATCTCTGGGATGCAATTCTGGTTCAACATTCATAAGACCATAAATGTAATTAAATACATCAACAGATGTAACAACAAAAAAACCCACATGATTATATCATTAGATGCAGAAAAAGCTTTTGAAGAAATCCAGATCCCCTTCTTGATAAAAAACATTGAACATCGAGG
>NW_006952944.1:0-783 GCF_000164805.1 Carlito syrichta | reverse complement strand
TGCTGAGGGCTAAACAAGAATCAGGATTCGAAGCAGGAATCTGGGGAATGGGAGTCTCATATACAGGAAACTACACGGCTCTGCTAGAAGATAACGAATCTGGGGTACACGAGTCTCAATTCCAAAAATGTTCAAGGCATGTTGGTACGGTGTAAAAGACTCGGATTTCGACATCCCCATATTTTCCAGAGTTGTTTCCTATGTGCATGTTCGGTATCAGTCATTTCAGAATCCCGCAACATTCTGGTCCTCTCGATAGTTTAAATGACAAAATGGCACTACAAGTACATTGAGATTCTGGAATCACTAACGCCAAATTCCAGGACACAAGTAATCATCTCAGGTTTTTGAATGTAAGTCCCGAGTTCAGGGTTACCTTGTACTCCAGAAACTTCTGGTAGTCCAGCTATTCGGAATTAGGGCCTTGGGATTACATGTTGCACCATGTTTTGAAGGTATTTTTGGGAGGGCACCAGGGTCTTTGTTTACAAGTCCATAGGAGCATTCTGGAGTCTTTCTATTGGGAGCCACATGTCTGGGATTCTAGGGAATGGGGAACCATCTCGTCGTTCTTCTGAGAACCAAACAGGAATCTCAGACACGAAGTCCCCAGAAAGATTCTACTCATGTTACCAATGTGGAACAAGGAAAACAGTTTGGAGATGCCCAGCAAACTTCTGGGCAGTTGATAAATTTTCCCTGGCTTAAGGTAGTTCTCATACCTAGAAGCCTACAGGAATTTTCTAAATGCTAATCAGGAATTTGGAGTCCCAGTCCCCACAG
>NW_006952943.1:0-604 GCF_000164805.1 Carlito syrichta | reverse complement strand
CACAGAAAGCCGAAATAAAGTTTAGAAACTAACAAACATAAGTTTACAGCTTATACAATAATTCAGTACAGGTGACAGCATTCAAGAGGTGAAATAAGAATGCCCTTGTTTTATAAAGAAAATATTTTTTCAAAATACGGGTGTAATATAAATTTATTTAAAATTAGTCCCATTTCCACAGAGCCTATCACTGAAAAATTAAAGACGTAGTCCAATAGGGAGGAGATCTCCAAAACATTGAGGAAGAGAGATATATACATAGCCACAGACATCACAACACACACACACACACACACACACACACACACACACACATCTCAGTAGATTGTGGAGGCTGGTGATTTTAGAAGTTCATCAATGATGCTTTGCCTTTCTTCCAAGATACTAGGTAATCTCCCATCCAAATCCTAACTAGGCCTGACTTTGCTTAGCTTTCGAGATCAGGTGAGTTCAGGGTGGTATGGTCATAGACAGATACTTGGCCTTTGTCAGTTTTGATTTTCCCATTACATTCAATCCTAAAAATTTTAGAATTTCAATATTTTACTCTGACTTGCAAAGCTGGTGCTTCCATATTTGCCATTCTCCACATTTTGAACTCTTC
>NW_006952942.1:0-810 GCF_000164805.1 Carlito syrichta | reverse complement strand
AAAAGACACACTGAAATGTGCGAAATAGAAGCCCAGATTGCTGATTAAACCTTATCAAGAGACTTTGTAGATTTAGGCGATGAGAACTCCAAGATTACCTTTCCGATTTCACCATGATGCCCTGAATTTCCCTGTCTATGTGGATTCCAAAACTCTGTGTACAAAAATGCAGATGCCCAGATGTTTCCTAGCGACGTGTAGTCCATGGATCCTGGTTACAATTTAATAAGTCGTACTAAATATTTGGCAACTGCAAAACCCTCGGGCCCTCTCTACATAAAGTACAAACGGAAATTTAAGGATTACCAAGTTCATGTTAAGACCAAATTTACATCAAAATACGGCAAGATGATACTTTTTCCGGGAAAGTGGCCTTAATTATCCTGAGGAAAGTATTGGACTTGTAATACCAGATACCCGATTACAACTCTCAAGAGGTCCAGAATGTTCCTGGGGTCCTGAAATTACTGAATCGTAATACCCACAAGCCAAATATCTCCGAAACATGAGACTAGTTCGAAGCCTTGATTCTTGTTTATACTGCAGCAAGCCACCCTGAGAATTTTTCGGATTGTGGACTAGTGTATCACAGATTCCTTATTCTTCTTTACCGAGGGGCCGTGTAATGTCCTGTATATGAGGACTCCCATTCCCCAGAATCCTGTTTGGAACCCTGATTCTTGTTTTGCCATTAGCAAGCTGTCATGTAGATATTGTTGGAGGAACAGTGTAAAAGATGTTTCTTAGTTCTCCTTAGTTAGAGATCATGTAGATTCTGCATATGAGGACTGCTATTACCTTCTTCCAGCT
>NW_006952941.1:0-623 GCF_000164805.1 Carlito syrichta | reverse complement strand
TCACATGGCGTCTGGTCAAGATGTAAACAAGAATCCGAAATTTGAAGTAGAAATCTGGGCAATGGGAGTACTCATATAGAGGAAAGTGCACTGTCTATTGCTAAGTAAGAATAAGGAATATGGTTACACATATCCTCAATCACAAAATTTCAGGGCATCAACTAAGTGCTAAACACAAATCAGGGTTTTTGATGCACAAATCTGGGGAAATGGAGTCCTCATATACAGGCAATTGCACGGCCCTTTGGTAAGTAAGAATAAGGAATCTGGGTTACACGTGTTATCAGTCTCCAAAAACAGGGTGCCTTGATAAGAGCTAAAGAAGATTCAGGGATTCGAAGCAGGGATGTGGCTAACAGTCCTCATTACAGGAAACATCATGGCATCTTGCTAATGAAAAATATGGAATGTGTTTTACACTGTTCCTCAATCACAAAATCTACATGGCGTCTTTTAAGGGCTAAAAAAAATCATGGTTCAAAACAGGAATCCGGGGAAAGGCAGTCCTCATACACAGGACACTACATGGCCTCTAGCGAAGGAAGAATAAGGAATCTGTTTTACACGAGTCCTCAGTTCAAAAAAATTCTCGGGGTTTCTTGCTACGGAACAAACAAGAAACA
>NW_006952940.1:0-723 GCF_000164805.1 Carlito syrichta | reverse complement strand
GGAAACATCTCGTCGTTTTGCTTAGATTGAAATAGGAATCTGGGTCACTGTGTCCCTTGAAACTTTCTACACGTGTTACGAAAAAGGAACCAGAAAACTCGGTTTCCATGTAACTTGCAAATATCTGGCCAATTGCTAACTTATCCCTGGCTTAAGACAGTGCACATACTTAGGAATCGACAGGGACTTTAGCTAAATGCTAATCTGGAATCTCGGAATCCTGGTCCCCATATTATTCAGAACAACGTCCTATATGCATACCAAAAATCGGGTATTACCGATTCCAAGGAACGTGCTGCGCCTCTTGATAGTTGTAACTGAGAATCTGGCCTACTCGTCCGTTTGTTCCAGTGTCCTGAAAGGCCAGATTCCACAATCAAAGGATCATCTTGCCATTTGTTAATGTGACCACTGTCTTCAGATTTACCTCGTAGTCTAGAAAATACTGCTGGACATTCGTTATGGAATTCAAAATATGGGATTAGGGGTTCCCACATATTTAGGACGTATTCTTAAGGGGGAACCAGCAATCTTGGATTCCAGGACTCTGGGAAACTTCTGGACCTATGATATTGGTATGTAAGAATTTGGACATCCACGTCACCAAAAAACGTCCGGGTTTCTTTCTCATAATAAAAAAGGAATCTGGCTTATGGGAGGCCTCAATCCATGAATTCCCCAGTGCTCCATTATAAGGGCTTATATGGAATTTGGGCTTCGGGG
>NW_006952939.1:0-747 GCF_000164805.1 Carlito syrichta | reverse complement strand
GATTCTAAGATTCCCTCCAAAAATACCTCCTAAAAATTTGAACACCAAACCCAAAGTCCGTATACTGAACAGCGGAGCCACTGAAGTTCTGGAGTACGAGGTAACCCTGAATTTAGGGCTTACATACAAAAAATCCGAGAGAATTACTTGTGTCCTGGATCTGGCGTCAGAGGTTCCTAGTATCTAAATGGATTTGTAGTGCCAGATTCTCATTCACAACTATTAAGAGTACCAGAGTGTTGCTGGAGTCCAGGAATGATTGATTCGTAAAATCCACATATCAAATAGCTCTAAATCATGAAGGGTGCTCGAAGCACTGATTCTTGTTGATCCCTAAGCAAGACGCCCTGTCGATTTTCAGGACTGAGGACTCATGTAACCCAGATTCCTTGTTCACCCTTACCAAGAGGCAGTGCAGTATCTTGTATATGAGGAATACCATTACCCCGATTCTTGCATCATTCTCAGCAAGACACCGAATCATTTTCTGGTGATATAGAACTCAATTTGATTGGGTAGCAATAGTAAGACTCCCAGAAGATTATTGAGGGAATTGGAATCCAAGATTTTGGTTCCCTTGTACAAGACACCCTAACAATATGGGGACCTAGAAGCCCAGATTCCTGATTAAACCTTATCAAGAGTTTCTGTAGACTTCTGCAAATGAGACATCCAAGAACCCGGATTCCCTTTTCATTCTCAGCAGATACCCTGATTTTTGCTGTTGATGTGGATTACAAAACACTG
>NW_006952938.1:0-471 GCF_000164805.1 Carlito syrichta | reverse complement strand
CCCTACATTTTTCAGATGTAATTGCCGCGTGGATACTCTAAATCTGTCATTAGAAAACCCCAGTGATTTATGGTCCTCTTGATAGTTGTAATCGAGGATCTAGCACTACGATTCCTTTTGTGTCCTAGGAACATCTACAAACATAATCTGGGACCCTAGGAATCAAATGGCATATTGGTACAAAATCCCTCTATTTAGCTTACCTCAAAATACAGAAATTTCCTGTGGTCGGGTTGGTGGGAATTGGGACATTGGGTTTAGAAGATTCCATGTTTTGGGGTGGTCTTGTTAAGGGGAACCAGGAATCTTGGATTCCAGTTCCCGAAGAACCTTATAGGAGTCTTTCTCTTGATATCCAAACAACTGGAATTCTAGGTCACCAGGAAATGTCTCAGCGCCTTGCTGAGAATGAAGCAGGATTCTAGGTAATAGGTGTCCTCATATACAGGAAAACACGGCCTCTGCTAAGGA
>NW_006952937.1:0-831 GCF_000164805.1 Carlito syrichta | reverse complement strand
GCATTTTAGCCCTTTAGGAAGATACCATATAATTTATGGGGATTGAGAACATATGTCACACAGATTCCTTATTTTTTCTTGGGAAAAGTTCGTGCATTAGCCTGTATATGAGGTTTCCAGTTCACTAGGTTATGCTTCAAAATCCCAAATTCGGGTTTAGCCCTACGCAAGACACTCTGAAGTTTTTTGGGTATTGAGGACACATGTAAACCAGATTCCTTATTCTCCCTTAGCAATAGACAGTGCAGTTTCCTGCATATGAAGACTCCCGTTATCCAGATTCCTACTTCCAAAACCTTATTGGTGCTTATCTCTTAGCAAGATGCTCTGTAGATTTCTGGGATAGAGGACCTGTGTAAGCAAGATTCCTTATTCTTCCGTAGCAACAGGTCGTGTAGTGTTCTGTATATGAGGACTCCCATTACAGAAATTCCTGCTTCAATCTCATCAAGACACCGAGACATTTCCTGGTGACGTAGAATTCCAGTTGCTTGGATATCAAGAGAAAGACTTCCATAAAGTTCTTATGGAATTGGAACCCAAGATTCTTGGTTCCCTTTTCAAAAGACATACTAAAAATTTGGCGACATAGAAGCCCAGATTGCTGATTTAACCTTATCAAGAGAACTTGCAGATTTATGCGATTGAGAACTCCAAGAACCGGATTCCTTTTCCGTTCTCAGCAAGATGTTCTGATTTTCCCTGTCTATGTGGATTCCAAAACTCTGTATACAAAAATGAAGATGCCTTGATGTTTCCTAGGGAAGTGGAATTCATGATTCCTGGTTTCATTTTAATAATTCGTACTAAATATTTGGCCACTGCAAAACC
>NW_006952936.1:0-812 GCF_000164805.1 Carlito syrichta | reverse complement strand
AGAATCTACATGTAATCTTGCTGACGGCTGAAGAAGAATCAGGGATCGTAGAATGAATGCGGGTAGTAGCAATCCTCATATACAGGAAATTACATGGCCTCTTGCTAATAAAAGTGAAGAAATCTGTTTTCCACGGTTCCTCTATCAAAAAATCTACATGACTTCTTACAAAGGGCTAAACAAGAATCAGGGATTCAAAACAGGAATCAAGGAAAAAAGAGACCTCACATACAGGACACTACATGGTCTCCAACTAAGTACGAATTTAGAATCATTGTTGTACGCGCCCGCAATCCAAAAAACTCCCAGGTTGTCAGCTATGGGACAAACACGAAACAGATCTTCGAGCTCTCCAAAAGTTTCAGAGCAATTTAGCATTCGGATATTGTGAATAGGTCATTTCAGGACTCCAGCAACATTGTGTTCCTCTTAAAATTTGTAAATGGTATTGGACACTCCAAATCCGTTAGTTTCCACAGAACAACTAAGGCCAGATTCCAGGACAAAAAGAATCTTCTTGCCATATTTGGATGTAACTCTGATCTTAAGGTGAACATTGTAATCCTACCCCTTCCGTGTCTCTTTTTATTTTGAGACAGGACAAGGGTTTTGCACTTGCCAAATGTATACTACGTACTTTTAAAGGTAACCAGGAATCATGGAATCCACGAACCTAGGAAACTTCTGGGCATCTGTCTTTTGATATACTGAATTTGGAATCCAAATCGACAGAAAAAATCAGGGCATCTTACTGAGAATAAAAAGGAAATACCGTTCTAGGAGTTCTCATTTTCCGGAATATATGGGGCCTG
>NW_006952935.1:0-6142 GCF_000164805.1 Carlito syrichta | reverse complement strand
CAGCAAGAATGGAGAAAGGGCAAGTCTGCTTGGAGATCAGGAGCACCTGGGATGCATCTGTGTCCTTTGCCTTCCATAGTCATGGCCCCATGATCAGCACAAAGATTTTATCAGCCTCCCTTACCTGGTTGGGTGGGCCAGCATCCTTCAGTCCTGACTGCTGACTCTCCCCAGTCCCAATGGGACATGTGGTAGTACTCAGCTCCCACTGACCTCTGAGCTTCAGCCCTGCTCCCACTGTCACCACATGTCTCAATTCAACACAGTCAATGAAGGGGTAGTTCTCAGGCTAACCCCTTTGCTCCCTGCAGGAAATGACTATGAGCTGAGACTGTCCCTGATTTGCATACCCTGGTAAGCCACCTTGGTGTCAACTTGTGGGAGACTGAACCCTTGCTTTAGTCAGTACCCTGTGCCAGCCACTGCAGAGGTCTTGGAGCCAGAGAGAGGGCAGCAGGGAACAGCATCTCAAGAAGCTGCTGGGCAGCCACCTTCAGCCTGTGATAGAGACTAGGCGGAAAGTGAAACTACTGACTGCCCTGTTATCAGAGACTACATCGGATTCTGTCCCTTTAAAGTAATAAAAGGAGGCTGTGGCAGGCTTCCACAAGAATCCGTATCAGAGCTAAAAACTGTGGAACCACTTCTTGCAATGGAGAACCACTGGCACCCAAAAGAAAAAGAGTAACAAGTCCCTCAAGAACAAACCAGAACCAAGGTGTGGCCACAGTGTCCTCTGGCTACAGCAGGTTGGTTGGCAGGAGGGGTGTTGGTATGCTTGAAAGTGGCTGGAGGGCAGGCTCTGTCCTCACAAGGACACAGGAGACAGCACAAAACAGGAACCATGAGACCAGCTTTGTGTTCTGACCCCTGAGACTCAACGTCCAGGTGTCAGTCACTCCACTGAGGGCGGAGCCTGGAGCCTGGTCACTGGGCTCTGAACAGGTCCTGATGGCCAGGGAGCCTGGAGGAGCCTGCTCCAGGTAAATTGAGCAGGCCCACCAGGCCCAGCTGGGGTGTGTGTGTGTAGCAGAGATGGCACCACACTCTGGTGAGCCCCTCCTTTTGCACCTGGTCCCACAGTCCACACAAGAGCTGCAGGCAACAGTGTGTCAGCTGTAGTTCTCTATGCAAGCTCAATGTGAGGCCAGGTCTCCTAGAAACATGGTGTCCTGGGGCTGATGAAACAGACAAAAGGGAAAGAAAACCCCAGAGGTTAGTGGCCCTGGGTCAGATCCAAGTTCTGCTACTTACTGCCCTGAATCCTGTGTGGGTTCTGTTACTTCACCTCTCTGAGTCTCGGTTTCCATAAGTGGCCACAGAGGCGTCAGGAGGATTAGATTTCACAATATGTCCAAGGTGCACATCAGGTAGGGAACACTGCCTACCTCAAACATATAGAGACAGTAATGGCACTTGGTGATGCTATTTCCTCATCAAGGTACCAGAAAAACCATCCATTTTCCAGAAAATCCCAGGGCAAGAGGACTCTGTGCAGAGAACATCCTAGAGAAAATTACACTCTAAAATAGAGTCCCAAGGTCTTGTAGGCCCACCTGAGCAGGGAACACCAGCATCTTCACTAAGGCCATAGTTATGGGACAGCCAGCTGTGGTGGGAACAGCTCCACAGGTAAGTCTCATGCCTAGAGCAGCACATGTTGCCCAAGAGAATTGGCCCTGAGCCCTGACCAAATGGCATTTCTGGGGCCAACATGGCCCAGCCACAACCCAGCTGCCTGCAGACCACGTTGGCATCATTGGTGTCTCATCTGTCATCACACACAGTGCCCCAAAAATCTCAGTACAGCACTTCCACCCAGCTCTGACGTTGGTCCCCTCCATTCACCAGTCTCACAGCCAAACCATATGCTTTCTCTGGTGGACGTGGTGCAAAAGAGATCCTCATTCATGTGTATCCTAAGGGATAAATCCTAAAGCTTCTCTGGCCAGCAGGGACCATGGCTCATTCAGAACCTCTTGGGTAACATCTTTCCGAAGCTACAGTCAGTGACTTGAGAGCGAGGGCAGGAATCTGCATGCATTTAGGAGGCACTGGGACCTGCATTGATCCCCCAGAGGAGACTTACCAAAGAAGGGCCCCTGGCCTGGGTGGCAAAGACCTAAGATCTGGATCTTTGGAGATGGCACCTTGGACAAAGAAGGCTGTGCCCAGGTCAGGCCAGATTTCTTTTTCTGAAAGGTCCTACCATTCTGAGGACACTCATATCGCTGACTATCCCAGGCTCTCCTGACTCAGATGCAAACCATGGATACACTGTGGTAGGGACTTGTAGGGGCAGTGGGTAGAATATTTATCTGTTGTCATTGAAGATATGGATACAGTGGGTTGTGGAAATGGAGGAGGCAGAAGGAAGAGAAAAAGCAGATTTAAGCATTACGGAAAGAAGGTCATACACCAAAAATTTATTGGACCAGCAGGCCCCACAGACTGAATCCACATTAAAACTCTGCTCCTCACAGGTGGTGAGTCTTGCACAAGTCAAAAATCGTCTCAACCTCTCAACTTATCTATGAAAATCCTTGGATTTCAGAGATCACACTAGTCTCATCCAAACTCAGTCTGTGATTTCTTCTTCTCAGTTAGTAACATTTTCCTTACCTACCTTTGCTTACTTTGATCCAAGTGCCCGTGGTCATTGCCAGGCATCCAAGGCAATGAGAAGGTCAGGTAGGAAGTCAGACCACCCAGACTCAGTCCAACCAAAAGAGCACTGCCTCTGCTTCTCCTTGCTGGACAGATACTGAGGCTGGTCAAAGACCAAGAAAACCATCATTAAGAGTATTCCTTTTAGCAAATTTCATAGTTTATCAGGACACATTCTCAATGTTCATGCCAGCCCTTGAGGTACATTAAAGATGTCTTCCACTTAACTGACGAGAAGTAATCTTGATACTTCCACTCAAAGCTGGTCAGAGCAGGGCAAAGAATCCACCTGCAGCCCCTGTTTTCTCCTTGGACCACAGTGTGAACATGTGACACAGTAGTAGCCAGTCAGACTGCCCAGACCCCTAGCCAGAGTGATTTGTTCTTGGAGGGGAACATGTGCTCAGACAGGCCAATCAGAGTCTTTGGTAGGACTTTTCTGCCAAAGTTTTAGGAAACCCTACCTCTTTCCCTGAAGCACTTAAGCTGATAGTTGAAGACTTGGAGCAGAGAAATGACATCCTTCCCAACACGGGAAGAGCACCTGCTTAAGAGTGAAGGCAATGCCCTTGGTGAAGCAGAAGTCTATTATCAATGGCGATAAAACTTAAGGCTAATGATGAAACCAAATGGTGCTTCCAAATAGGGCTGTTTAGTCTCCTCCTTCTAAAGAGAGAAACTAAAAGGTATTGAGAAAAAGATGAAGCCAAAGCTGGCCATGAAATCTGTGAATTTAGGTCCATTCCTATCCACTAGGGACAGGCGTGAGTCTGTCAAATGATGCAAGGAGAAAATCTGCCTAAGTGAAACATGTCTCCATATACCTGAGCCACTAAGAGCAAGAGACCAGCACTAGATTTCAGAATGAACAGCTGCAGAGACATATCTAAGAAACAACACCTGAGGTGGCCATCTGCAAGCCTGTCTCCAGTTCTATGTTCTCCTAAGGGAAACTAATGCCACATATTAACTCTTCAAGGTCTTGTGAATCTTCATCACTATCTGATAAAAAGCACTCTCCTAGACATGGAGGCAGCCACATGTTCTCATTGGGTCTGTTGGGGTGGGGAGAGGGCAGAGAAAGAAGGGACATGTTGAGAAAGAACACTGGTTCTCCCCTAGATTGTGTGTGGACTGGGGCTGGGCTGCTGTGAGAAAGAGAAGGAAGGTGGGGCAGAAAGCACAGATGTGCCCCAAATAGAATGAGGGTTGAGGAAAATCAGAGTATTACTTACCAAGCTGATGCTTCCTAGGAGTCCATGAAGGGACACTGCCAGTGCCTGGTACAAACACCTCCCTCCCCACCCCTTTCAGGGAACAAATTCTTGTGTATCAGCACCATTGCCTGCCTGCATCATTGAGACTGAGGGTTTTCTTTCCAGAAGTATGGAAAGTCACCGAAGCAACCGAGACAAGCCACTGAATTAACACTCTATAGGAAGCAGCAGCCAATCACCCTCTGCAGTTAGTCTGTGATGACCCCATCTTCCCCTTTGGGGCGGGATGATTCTGGAGTGGAGTATGGATTCCTAGAGTTTCCTCAGGGGATTGAGCTCCAACCAGCCATTGCCCTAGCTGGTTCATGAGCACACTATTTATTGCTGACCTGCCATCCCTGCACCCTTTCTCCACTTCCCTTCTGTTCTTCAAGGACTTCATAACTGAATTATGTATGCATGAATTCTTTTCTCTGTGTTCATTGCTAGGGAACCCAACGGAATACACAAATCAAGGCAAAGGGAAGTACATTTACCCACTCTAACCCTAAAAGGGGCTTTTGATAAGAATGGACCCTCAAGTAACATTGTTGGGAGTGGGGGAAGTTGAATGGATAATCCTGAAGGAAAAGAATAATTGTTTCTGTCCTCAGAACAAATGCTCTCCTACTAACATGAGTGTGGTTTCTCTGTTCCCTGGTTTCTGCCTCTCTCTGCCTAGCAGACAGCACCCCAGCCCGAGTTTAGTTTCCCTGACTCAGGGCAGTTATAAAAATGGTGTCCATCTCTATTTAGTGAGACACAAAGTAAATGTAGGATGCTTATGTTCTGAGAGGTTTTTTCACTTCCCTCTCCTACCCCACAAGACCTTTCTACTCCTCAACCTGATCTTTCACCCCTCATTTTAACTTAGTCCCCAGCATGCCTCTTGTTGCTGGGAGAGAGGCCAGAGGCTCTTTAGGATATCACAAGACAGTGATGGGAACATCCAGCAGAAACAGATATATGAGGGACTTTCTACACTAGTTTTACTATTGGTCCAGACTTGCACCTCTTGATGACAAGGACACTAAGAACCAAAAGCAAATATTTGAAAAGGGAAAAGGGTCAACAGGAAAATGTCAGAGCAGCTCATCACTCTGACCCCTGGAATAATGATGACACAGGAAACTCCCAGCCCATTCATCTTTGACCTCCACAACATCCATCTTTCTCTGTTTCCCAATCTTGATCTTCTTGGCCACACTACCCTTTTCAGGTTAATAGAAGCAAAGTTTGTGTGGGCAATAATAAGTCCTACTATTTAGGCAGTCATTTCCAAAGTGTCCTGTACCCAGAGCACACCTGAGTAACTTAGTGAGGTTTCTGATCCTATAGCAGGTCTGGTAGAAACAGGGACTTTTAGTCACACAGATCTAGTCCTCTGTCCCTTCCAACATTGTAGGCTGTGCTCAACTTTGTCTGGAATTGGTGGAAATGTGACTCCCATGTTAAAGTTGATGAAGACCTTGGGATAGCAGTGCAGTAACTTATTGTTGCAGTGGAAATGCTTTCTGTGACCTTATTGTATAATTCATAGATTCATTCATTTAAGAAATACAGCATAAACCCAAAGCTAGGAGTCTCATAAGGATAGATCAAACAAACAGATAGGTAAATGACATTGTCTGCTGGATTGGGGTTCTCCAGGGAGACAGAGTCAATAAGAAAGAAAGAGGAAGCCGGGCTCGGTGGCTCAGCCTGTAATCCCGCGCCTTTGGGAGGCTGAGGTGAGTGGATTGCCTGAGCCCGCGGGTTCGAGACCCGCCTGGGCAGCGAGACCTCATCTCTACAATAAATCAAAAAATCAGCAGGGCGTGGTAGCGCATGCCTGTAATTCCAGCTACTTGGAAGGCTGAGGTGGAAGGATCGCCGGAGCCCAGCAGGCGAGGTTGTGGTGGCCGGGAGCGGCCACTGCACTCCAGTCTGGGCGACAGAGTGAGACTCCAACTCAAAAAAAAAAAAAAAAAAAAAAAAAAAGAAAGAAAGAGGAGAGAGAGAGAGAGAAAGAGAAGAGGGGAGATTTATTGGTGGAGGTGGCTTAGGTATCATGGAAGCTGAGAAGTCCCACAATAGGCCATCTGTAAGCTGGAGATACAGGGATGCTAATACCATGGGTCAGTCCAAGTCCTATGCCTCAGAACCAGGGAAGTTGATTGTGTAACTCTCAGTCCGAAGCCAAAGGCCTGAGAACCCAAGAAGTTGCTGGTGTAAGAGTC
>NW_006952934.1:0-3016 GCF_000164805.1 Carlito syrichta | reverse complement strand
GCTTTGAGGACAGGAGTAACGCAGATTCCTTATTCTTACTTAGCAATAGGCAGTGAAGTTTTCTGTAAGTGAGGACTCCAATTACCCAGATTCCGTCTTCAAAACCTGACACGTGGTTACCTCTTAGGAAGACAGCCTGTACTTTTTGCGATTGAGGACTTATGTCACCAAGACCTTATACTTCCTTAGCAATATGACGTGTAGTGTCCTGTATATGACGACTCCCATTACCAAGTTTCCGGCTTCTCTCTGCAAGATACCAAGACAGTTCCTGGTGTCCGAGTATTCCAGTTGTTTGGATATCAAGAGAAAGACTCCCATAACGTTCTTTGGGAACTGAAATCCAAGATTCCTGTTTCGCCTTCACAAGACCTCCCCAAAATGTGGAATATTCAAAACCCAACATCCCAATTCCGACCTGACTGCCCACAAGAATTTTCTGTAGTTTGAGGTTACCTGAATCGATGGATTTTGTACCAATATGCCTTTTGATTCTGGTGAACATGATTATGGTCGTAGATTTTCCTAGGACTCAAAAGGATTTGTAGGGCCAGATCCTTGATTACGACTAACAAGTGGACCAGAAAGTTTCTGTTGATCTGTAATGATAGATTTAGTGTATCCCTGGAGCAAGTAGCTCTGAAAAATGCAGGGACCCAGAAGACCAGATTTTCTGATTAAACCTTATCAAGAGGCCCTGTAGATCCCACTGAATGAGAACTCATAGAACCGGATTTCCCTCTTCGTTTCTCAGCAAGATGCCGTGATTTTCCCTGTTGATGTGGATTCTAAACAATGTATACAAAAAGACAGATGCCCATAAGTTTTTTACGGACGTGGAATCCATCATTCCAAGTTACCTTTAATAATACGTACTAAACATTTGGTAAATGCAAAATCCTTGTCCCCTCTCAAAAAAAAAAAAAAGAGAAACGGAAGGTGATGGAGTGCAGGGTTCACCTAAAGGACAGAGTTACATCCAAATATGGCAAGAAGATTCTTTTTGTCCTGGAATCTGGCCATAGTGGTTCTGAGGAACCTAATGGAATGGAGTGCCTGATACCCGTTTACAAATTTCAAGAGGACCAGAATGTTGCTGGAGTCCTGATATGCCCGATTCGTATTATCCGCATGCTAAATTGCTCCAAAACATTTGGGGAGCTCTAAGCCCTGTTTCTGGTTTTTCCCACAGCAGACACCCTGGGAATTTTTTGGATTGAGGTGTCGTACAAAAATGATTCTTTATTCTGCCTTAGTCAGAGGTCATGTAGTGTCTTCTATATGAGGACTCTCTTTCCCTAGATTCCTGTTTTGAAACTCTGATTCTTTTTTAGACCTTAGGAAGACACCATATAGATTTTTTGATGGAGGAACCATGTAAAAGAGATTTCTTCTTTTTTTATTACCAAGAGGCCATGTAGTTTCCTGTATATGAGGACTGCTATTACCCACATTCATGCGTCAAATCCCTCATTCTTCTTTAGCCGTCAGCAGGATGCCCTGTGTATTTTCAGGACTGTGGACTCGTATAACACAGATTCCTTATTTTTAGCAATAGCCATGCAGTTGCCTGTATATGAGTACTCACTTTCCCAGAGACATGCGTCAAAACCCTGATGCTTGTTTAGACCTTAGGAAGATGCCGTGTAGTTTTTGGGGGGATTGAGAACGCATGTCACCCAGATTCCTTATTCTTTCTTGGGAAAAATCCGTGCAGTTGCCTGTATATTAGGATTTCATTTCCCTAGATTATGCTTCCAAAACCCAAATTCGTGTTTAGCCCTTAGCAAGACACACTGAAGTTTTTTTGGGGATTGAGGACACGTGTAAACCAGATTCCTTATTCTTCTGCAACAGGTCGTGTAGTGTTCTCTATATATGAGGAATCCCATTATTGAAATTCCTGCTTCATTCTCAGGAAGACGCCGAGACATTTCCTGGTGACCTAGAATTCCAGTTGCTTGGATATCAAGAGACAGACTCCCATAAAGTTATTGAGGAATTGGAACCCAAGATTCCCTGTCCCCTTTTCAAAAGACACACTAAAAATGTGGCGACATAGAAACCAAGAATGCTGATTAAACCTTATCAAGAGACCTTGTAGATTTAGGCGATTGAGAACTCGAAGAACCGGATTCCCTTTCCGTTCTCAGCAAGATGCCCTGATTTTCCCTGTCCATGTGGATTCCAAAATTCTAGGTACCAAAATGCAGATGCCCAGATGTTTCCTAGGGACGTGGAATCCATGAACCCTGGTTACATTTTAATAATTCGTACTAAATATTTGGCAACTGCAAAACCCTCAGCCCCTCTCCAAGTAAAGTACAAACGGAAATTTAAGGATTACCATGTCATCCTAAGACCAATGCTACATCCAAATACAGCAAGATGAAACTTTTTTTCCGAGAATCTGGACTTAATTGTCCAAGGAACTTAAGGGACTTGTACTACTGGATACCCAATTACAACTCTCAAGTGGACCAGAATGTTGCTGGAGTCCCAAAAAGACTGATTCATAATACCCACAAGCCAAATATCTTTGAAACATGATACAGCTCGAAACCTCCATTCTTGTTTATACCGCAGCAAGTCACCCTTAGAATTTTTCAGATTGTGGACTAGTGTATCACAGATTACTTATTCTTCCTTAGCGAGTGGCCGTGTAATGCCCTGTATATGAGGACTCCCTTTTCCCAGAATCCTGTTTGGAATCCCTGATTCTTGTTTAGTCATTAGCAAGGTGTAATGTAGATATTGTGACAGAGGAACCGTGTAACACAGGCTTCTTATTTCTCCTTAGCGAGAGATCGTGTAGATTCTGAATGTGAGTACTGCTATTACCTATGTTCCAGCTTCTAAACCCTGATTCTTGTTTAGCCCACAGCAGATGGCCGGTTCATTTTTAGGTTTGAGGACTGCTATAACACCAATTCCTTTTATTCTTTGGCAAGGGGCAGTGTATGTTACTGTATATTAGGACTCTCATTACATACATCTTGCTTCGAAACGTTGATTC
>NW_006952933.1:0-880 GCF_000164805.1 Carlito syrichta | reverse complement strand
TAGATAGGGGTCCTGTTTCAATCTTCTGCATGTGGTCAGCCAATTTTCCCAGCACCATTTACTGAATAGGTTTTCCCTCTCCCCCATTGGTAGGTGGTGGGGGCTTTGTCGAAGATGAGTTGGTTGAGAAATTGAGGTTTTGCTTCTGGAATCTCAATTCTGTTCCATTGATCTATATGCCTGTTCCTGTACCAATACCAAGCTGTTTTGATGATTGTAGCTTTATAGTAAAGTTTGAAATCTGGTATTGTGATACCACCTGCTTTGTTTTTTTTGCTGAGGATTGTTCTGGCTATTCTTGGATGTTTGTGTTTCCATATGAATTCCTGTGTTGTTTTTTCTAGGTCTGAGAAGAATGTTGTTGGTAATTTAATGGGTATTGCATTGAATTTGTAGATTGCCTTAGGTAAGATGGACATCTTCACAATGTTGATTCTTCCGATCCATGAGCATGGGATATTTTTCCACTTGTTCATGTCAGCTTTGATTTCTTTGAGCAGTGTTTTGTAATTTTCATTGTAAAGGTCTTTCACGTCTCTGGTTAGGAAGATGCCAAGGTATTTCATTTTTTTTGTGGCTATTGTGAATGGAACTGTGTTTTTTATTTGGGTTTCTGTTTGTTTATTATTGGTGTAGAGAAATGCGATTGTCTTTTGTACATTTATTTTGTATCCTGAGACTTTGCCAAAGGCTTTTATCAATGTAAGGAGACCTTTGACAGATTCTCTTGGGTTTTCAAGGTACACCATCATGTCATCTGCATAGAGAGATAACTTGACTTCCTCTTTTCCTATTTGAATACCTCTGATTGCCTCCTCTTCTCCTATTGCTTTAGCCAGGACTTCCAATACTATGTGAACAGGAGAGAGAGAGTGGGCAT
>NW_006952932.1:0-712 GCF_000164805.1 Carlito syrichta | reverse complement strand
CTGTGGGAAAAACCAGAAACAGGGCTTAGAGCTCCCCAAATGTTTTGGAGCAATTTAGCATGCGGATAATACGAATCGGGCATATCAGGACTCCAGCAACATTCTGGTCCTCTTGAAATTTGTAAACGGGTATCGGGCACTCCATTCCATTAGGTTCCTCAGAACAACTATGGCCAGATTCCAGGACAAAAAGAATCTTCTTGCCATATTTGGATGTAACTACGTCCTTTAGGTGAACCCTGCACTCCATCACCTTCCGTTTCTCTTTTTTTTTTTTTTTTTTGAGAGGGGACAAGGATTTTGCATTTACCAAATGTTTAGTACGTATTATTAAAGGTAACTTGGAATGATGGATTCCACGTCCGTAGGAAACTTATGGGCATCTGTCTTTTTGCATACATTGTTTAGAATCAACATCAACAGGGAAAATCAGGGCATCTTACTGAGAACGAAGAGGAAATTCGGTTCTATGAGTTCTCGTTCACTGGGATCTACAGGGCCTCTTGATTAGGTTTAATCAGAAATTTGGGCTTCTGGGTCCCTGCATTTTTCAGAGCTACTTGCTCCAGGGATACACTAAATCTGTCATTACAGATCAACAGAAACTTTCTGGTCCACCTGTTAGTCGTAATCAAGGATCTGGCCCTACAAATCCTTTTGAGTCCTAGGAAAATCTACGACCATAATCATGTTCACCAGAATCAAAAGGCAG
>NW_006952931.1:0-5227 GCF_000164805.1 Carlito syrichta | reverse complement strand
AAATAAGGGTCAAGTTTTTTTCTACATAAGACGTTCAAATTTTTCCAAAACTGTTTGTTGCAAAGACTGAAATTCCTTCAAAAGATCAAAAGATGTGTGAATTTCTGGACCTACTATGTTCTTATATTGATCTACATTTTCAACCTTTTTCATTTAATACAATTCATTGCTTTTATAGTTAATTAAGCTGGAAACTTAGATTTTGATTTATCTACATTTCATAAATATAGAGTTTAAAGAAAAAAGACTTGAGACTTGTCCCACAAGTTTGTATTTTATGTTTCCATTTGTTCAATTCCAAATATTTCACAAATTTTCTTGTGATCTCTTGTGACGTGGTTAATTTAGAAATATGTTGTTCAATTTTCAATTATTGGAATTTAGAAAGCTATTTTTAATTATTAATTTATACTTTAATACATGGTAGTGAGAAATTATAATGTGTGTGATAGTAATACTTTAAAATGTATTTGCCTTTGTTTTATGGGCCAGAATATGGTGTATCCTGGCAGATTTTTTTTTTTTGGTTGTAGTCTCAGTCCACGGTCCAGGCTGGAGTACAATGGCATGTCCACAGCCACCACAGCCTTGACTTGTTGAGTTCAGGCAAACCTTCCACTTCAGCCTTCCAAGTAGCTAGAACTACAGGCTCCCACCACCACACCTGGCTAAAGTTTTTTTTTTTAAATTTTCTGTAGAGATGAGGTCTCCCCAAGTTGTCCAGGCTGGTCTAGAACCCCTGGGCTTAGGCAATCCTCTCACCTTGACCTCCCAAAGTGCTGGCATTACAGGTTTGAGCCACCATGCCTGACCAGGCAAATGTTTCACGTGTACATTTTATATGTATGTGCTGTTGTTAGAGTGGGTATTCTCGAAATTAGATTAACTTTATTTATGGTTTTTCCAGACTTCTATATACTTACTATATTGTTGCCTGGCATATTCTGTTAGTTACGGTGAGAGGAGTGATGAAGTTTGACACAATATTGTCAGTATCTTGTTCTCCTTTCTTGCTTCTCAGTTATTGTTTTTATGTATATTTAAGAGTTGTTGTTTTGTGCGGACACATTTAGGCTTGATAGTTGAAAGGATAAAATTGGTAAAATCAAAATGGAGTTGTCTCAGCTAAAGTGCAGACATTGGAAAGCAGCCATTAAAAATTTTTTACAAATATTTTATTATAAAGATGGTACTATTCGGGATTAGGTATACAAATGGTTACTCTACAGGTACATTTTGAGGCTCACTTTGGTCCCCACATCACCTGGTTTGGGATCAGGTACTCAGTGATATATTGTGCCTCCCCCAAGCCACTGGCAACCTTCACTACTGCCAATCCCCTTCGTACAGAATTATGATAATGGTTCAGGGTCCACTTTTGAGTGAGAACATGTAATACTCAGTTATTTCTGTGATAGATCGCTGAGTATTATAGACCCTAAATCCATCTAAGTTGCAATTCTGTCTTTCATGATGGCTGCATAATATTCTATTATGTATTTATACCAAGTTTTTAAAATCCAGTCCACTTTCAATGGGAAGCATGCTTGGTTCCATTTTTGATATGTGACTAATGCTTCAATTAACATGTGTGTGCAGGTATATTTTTAATAGCATGATTTGAGTTCCTCTGAGTATATTACCAGAAGGGGGATTGCTGGGTGATATGGAAGGCCAATTTTTAGATCTTTTAGGAATCACCACACTTCTTTCCACAGAGGTTGTTCTAGTTTACACTCCAACCAACAGTGTAGAAACATTCCCTTTACTCTGCCAGCATCTCTTGTTTTTTGTTTTACTAAAGATGGCTACTCTTACTGGAGTTAGGTGGTATCTCAATGTGGTTTGGATTTGCATTTCTCTGATGATTAGTGAGGCTGAATATTTTTTCATGTGTCTTTTGGCTGCTCATACATGTTCTTTTGAGAAGTGTCTATTCATGTCTTTTTCCCAATTTTTTTTTAAATGGGTCTGTTGGCTTTTTTTTTTAACCTTTTGGCCTGTTTGAGTTCCTTGTAGCTCCTGGATGTTAGGCCTTTGTCAGATAAACAGTTTGCAAATAATTTTTCTTATTCTGTGGGCTGTCTCCACACTCTCTTGATGGTTTCTTGGTTTTGCAGAAGCTTTTCAGTTAAATGAGGTCCCACTTGTCTATCTTATCTCTTATGGCATGGGCATCTCAGATTTTGATCAGGAAATTATTGACTAGTCCAACTTCCATAAGGGTGTCTACTGTGTTTTCTAAGATTCCTATAACTTGAGGTTTTACATTTAGGTCTGTGATCTATTTTGAGCTGATTTTTGGCAAGTAGTCATTTTAACTAAGTTTCTTTTTTCTTCTTCTGACATGCATTGGTTATTGTGCTCCACACCCTCTAATCATTAGCCAAGGACCAACCTGGTTCACTGGAGATAATTTTTTTGTAACCTCTGAGTGTATTTTGTTCTATCTACTCTTTTATTCTAAGTATTTGTTTCCCAGAAATTCAAGACCAAGTTAACCCTACCTATTGAAATCAACCTCCTGTGACTTCCTACCAGCTCCCCAATGGAAACACAAGATCAATTGCCTTGACAAAGGCCAAGAAAGCAAGACCAGTGTTATCAACACCCAAGAATGCATTTGTTGGAGATTTTTACTATTTCTGCTTCCTTATAGAAACTTTAAAAGCTGTCTCCCCTTAAAGCATATGCTGTGCTTGCCTGTAAACTTTGGGCCCTATCTGCCTGTGGAAAGGGGATAATAAACTTTTTTCCTTTATTTTTGCACATATTTGCTTTATTCCCATTGTACCAGCCTATCTTGCCTCAGTTTGTCCTTACATTAGTCTTCTTGAGGAATCTACTGCATTATCTTTATGTAAGTTTTTCATTGTCAATGATTTATTATGCTATTCATGTATATATACATGAAGTACCTTTGTTTCTGTCTTATATCTGAGACAGGGTTTCACTTTATTGCACAAGCTGGAGTGCTTATGGCACACTACAACCTCAAACTTCTGGACTCAAGTGCTCCTCCTCCTTGGTCTCTCAATGAGTTGGGACTATAGACACCCACCACAACTTGACTGGCTGATTTTTCTGTTTTGAAGAGATGGGGTCACACCTTGTTGTGCAGCCTGGTCTTGAACTACTCGCCTCCAGAAATCCACCTTTCTCAGTTTCCCAAACTGGAGTATTTTTTTAGTGTAATGCTGCAGGTACTGCTCATCTCTGATATTATGCAACTGTCCTGATAACATCACCATCTTGGACTCACTCAAGCAAACAACTGCAATTAATACAAATTACTTCTAAACTTATGTCTTTGCTGCTCATAGATCCTATGTCCCTGGGTATTCAATATCTTTCTACACATCTCTAAACCAGAATCCTGCTTAGTTCATGCTGAATAACCACTATTTGTTGCATGTCATCTTAATTTCATTTGGTTCTTCTAAAGAGTTTTTGAGATGAGAGAACTACAGCGATCTATTTTGTAAGAGAAGATACAGGTTTAGGGGATATAGACAACTTAGCCAGATATACCAACAGTAAGTTGTAGGTATCGGTATCAGAATCATGTCTTTTTTTCCATTCAATAAGACTTATTGATTTCCTACAAATGCCAGGTAGTATTCTTCAATATGATTAACAGGTATGTTCAGGGAACATGGCGGTGAAAAATACAGAAAATATCCTCATCCTCTACTTGGGTGATGGAGGTGAACAAAAACTATGAATTATATAAACACAAGTATAATCATATAAACACAAATTAAGCAAAAGAGTAAAATAAGTACTATGTAGGGTTAGCACTACAGAGAAAGAGAACACAAGGAAGGGGTAAGTTAAGTGTTTTCTGGTCGGGGAAGGTTGAACTTTGTAATGAGAGTGAAGGTGAAATTCAAGAAGAAACATGAAAGGGTTTTAGAAATCAGCTATGTGTGTATCTGGGGAATACGTATACTAGGTTGTAGGAATAGTCAGAAGAGAAGGTAATGAGTCAAAAACTTCCATAGAGTACTCAAGGAACAGAAAAAAATTAGTGTGTTGGGGAAAAAGTAGCTTAGTTCAGAGAGGAGAAGATAATAAGATCAGAAAGCAAATAGAGGGTTGTGGAGGCATTCTGAGGTCATTGGCTTTTGTTTAGCATAACCCAATGAGGAGGTTTGAATGATATGATCTGAGCTATGTTTTGGCAGAAGCTTTCTGAATGATACAGTGATTCGAGACTGTAAGAGAGTAAGGACAAGAAGGGGAAGAATTAATTGATTCAAAGAATTGATTTACTCAAGCTCCTCGACCATGGATTGCCAAAGACAGCCCACAGATCATTTTGTATAACCTGTGAGCTAAGCATGATCCTTACACGTTGAAAGATCTTGAAGAAGAAGAGGGAAGTGGAAACACAGGAGAAGGTTGAGGAGGAGGAAAAAAGGGATGTGGAGAAAGAGAGGGATCTAACGAAACCAGAAATGGTCCACAAGGTTAAAAATCTAAGAAATCTTGAAAATTGTTGCCAAAGTCAGAATGAAGTAAAGCATCAGACTGAAAGTAGATTTTTAACAAAATTCAAGGAAGAAATACATAAGTAAATTAGTTGCTGAATATATTGTAAAGTGATAGGTGTTGAGAAACATCTTTGGCTTTATTTTGAAATTTACCAAAAAGGTCATTCATTCAATTGAGCTATTGAACAATACATTCTAGATTCCAAAACAGTAAAACAAAAGACACTGTCTGATGTGAACAATATCATATAAAAGTATAAAGAAGTAAGAAAATAATAACAGAAAATACAAAGGCATTTTTATAGAACTTAAATATTTTCATGCAACTTACTGAATTTAATCTTCAAATCAACAACATGGGATAGATATAATTTCCTCATTAGAAATGATCATATCCCAAATCCTTAGTGATTGATTGCTCAAGGAATAATGTGTAAATTTTTTAAAAATTTGACATGCGATCATGTGTTTTCCAATTTCCTATTAAACATCTGGGTCCGATTTTTTCCAGATAGTTATTTTTTTAATCAAACAAAATCAAGAGATTATTTCTTATAGAACTCTCCTCAAATGATATCAAAGAACTGCAGTTAAATACCACCACTTTAGATCATTTCTGCTCCTAGAGATGGTAGAAAGGGCGTATAATATTTCTCCTCCTTGTAAAAAGAATTTGGGTTTGAGCAAACTGTTTTTGTCTTACTTCAGCCTTGTAGGGAATGGAAGTACTA
>NW_006952930.1:0-740 GCF_000164805.1 Carlito syrichta | reverse complement strand
AAAGAAAATGAAAAATATAAGTAATAAAAAATAGATGAGTAGGAAATTAAAATAAATAAATAAAATAAAAATGATATTATTTGATAATAAAACATTGTAAAGGAAATTTGTGTGACTGATAATTACATGTTCATCAGGGAGGTAAGGGAAAACAATGGTTTTTAAAAGAAAATTATGTAAAATCTCATAATTGTTTTGAAATGATTGTCCTTGATTAAAAGATTAGTAACAAGGATGACAGAAATCTGAGGTTGGAAAGGCAGTTGCTAGACAGAAGTCCTTAAAGAAGATATTTTTCCATTTTATACACTTACACATTTGTGTATGTTTGGAATGGCCTTTGTGCAAGGTTGTGCTTTTTGTTGAGTTTTTTGGGATTGTTTGTGATCAGGCATATACCATGAGAATCCTGTCCTATTTGTCAGTGTTTTGTGGTGGTGGTTGTTTATAATGGAAGTTGCTACATATAGTTTCTGATAATTTTAACAAGTAGTATTCCTTAGATTTTTCCCACCAACTTCTCTTGATTTTGATTAAAGTCTCTTCCTAGAAGCTTTCTCATTATCTGGCATTTTGTCTGTTGTATTTGGGAGGTTAGTGTTCTTAGCTTCATCAAAACGGATCAGGCATCAAACCTCCCAAAATATATACATTTTGACGTTGGATGAGAAATGACAAAAGAAGGCCCAAGATCTTTTGGTTTAACAACAATGGCAAACCCTAAAAATCTGAAGACTCTT
>NW_006952929.1:0-3681 GCF_000164805.1 Carlito syrichta | reverse complement strand
GGTGTCCACAGAGGCTCAGTGTGCACACACGGTCATTGACTGAGGCAGAGGGCGTATGTGCGAGAGTCAGTGAACACCGAGAGCACGCTCACAGGTGTCATCCCAGGCCAAAGGTGCAAGGAGTGTGGATGGAGGCTGAGATTCTGCCCGCGGATTTTGGTTGTGGCCAAGAAAACACGTGTGATGGTCAGTGGAGGACAAGGGCATGCACACACACAAGTGTCAGTGGAGGCTGAGGGCACGTGTGTGGTTGTCTTCTGAGTTTGTTGGCACGTGCATGAGTTTTGGCAGAGGCTGGAGGCGCAGGCACATGTTTAGGTGGAGGCTGAGTGTGCACATGTGAGTGGGATCTGATGGGAAGTGCACAAGTGTCGGCAGAGACCGACGGAGCATGCAGAGATATCATCAAAGTCTTGGGGTGCATGCGAAAATCTAGGTGGAGGCTGGGGGCACATGCCCACGTGTCATTCAAAGCCGTGGGTGCATGCAAGAGTATCAGTGGATGCTGAGGGCGCACATGCAGGTGTCTTTTGAGGCCAAGGGTGTGAGCGCAAGTTCTGACAGAGGCTGGGGCATGTGCATGTATATTATCCAAGGCCGAGAGCATGAATGTCAGCAGAGGGTGAGGGCATGCGTGTGGTTTTCAGTCAAGGCTGAGAGTGCAAATGCAAGTATCAGCAGAATTTAAGGGAACAGCATGTGTGTCATTTGAAGCCCAGGGCGCACATGAATGTCAGCAGAGGCCGACTGCGTGCTCACATGTGTAGGCGGAATGTGGAGGTGCCCTTGTGTGCCATTGGGGTCTGAGGGTATGTGGGTGCACGTCGGCAGAGAACAAGGACGTGCATGTGGGTGTCATACAAGTCTGAAGGCACGCAAGCATATGTCAGTGGAGGCAGATGGCATGCATACAAGTGTCATGTGAGGCCATGGGTGTGCACGCGATTGTTGGTGAGGCAGAAGGAGTGTGCCCAGGTGCCAAGGGACTGTGTGAGTTTCAGCGGAGGCCATGGGCATGCTTGTGTCATCTGAAGTCAAGGACACAAAGCACATTTGTCTGCCGAGCTAATGTCTTGGGCATAGTTGTTGTCTGGGGCAGAGGGCACATGCATGAAAGTTGGCTGAGGGCACGCATGCAGGTGTCATCCAAGGACGAGGGAGCATGCATGAGGGTTGTAAGAGGGTGAGGATGCGCATGCAAGTTTCGGCAGAGAATGAGGGCATGCTAGCATGTGTCATCCAAGGATGGGAGTGTACACGAGTGTCTGCGGAGGCTGAGGACACATGCATGGGTGTCATCCAAGGCTGAAAACTCATGCATGAGTGTTGGCAGTGGTCGAGGGTGGGCAAGTAAGTGTCGCGGAAGGCTAAGGGCACACGCTGGCATGTCACCCAAGGCCAAGGGCATAAAATGCAAGTGTCAGCCAAGGTTGAGGGGGAGCACTTGGGTGTCATGTAAGGTCAAAGACATGTGCATGAGTCAGCAGAGGCTGAGAGTGTGTTCGTAGGTTTCATATGAAACCAAGGGAGTGCATGTGCGTGTCAGCAGAGGGAAACAGTGCGTGCATGGGTGTCATCTGAGGCCGAGGACTCAAGCGCAGGTGTTGGCAGAGGAAAAGGGCATGCAGACATGTGTTATCCAAGGCCAAGGGCAAGTGTGCAAGAGTCAGCAGAGGCTGAGGTCACGCACACATGTGTTGGTGCTTGCGAGTTAGTGTCATCTGAAGGGCATGCATGTGGATGGTGTCTGAGACAGAGGGAGTGCACACGAACTCAGTAGAGGCCAAGGGCACATATGAGTGTGTCCTCTGAGGAGAAGTGCACGCATGTGGTTGTCATCTCAGACAGATGGCGTGCACATGAGTGTCAGTGGAGGCTGAGGTCACTCACATGAGTTTTGGCAGAGGCCGGGGGTGAGCCCGTGAGTGTCATCAGGGGCCAGGGGTGCGCACGTGCATGTCAGTGGAGGTAAAAGATGCACGTGTGTGTGTCGGTGGAGGCCAAGGGCACATGCATGGATGTCAGCGGAGTACAAGGGTGCTCACTCAGGTTTTGGCTAAGGTCGAGGGCACACACATGAGGGTCAGTGGAGGTCGAGTTCACACAAACAGGTGTAGTCTGAGGCTGAGGACATGCACTGTGCCATCTTCTGAGTCTAAGGGCGCATGTGTGAGTGTTGGCAGAAGCTGAGGGAGCACATGCAGGTGTTGTCCAAGTCTCAGCATGCACACACAAACCTTAGCAGAGGGCAAATTCATGGGTATCAAACAAGGCCAAGGGCATGCACTTGAGTTTCAGTGGAGGTGGGGGAATGCGCACTGCTATAATCCTAGACTGAGAGTGCAAAGCACGGGTGTCAGCCAAGGCTGAGGGAATGCACATGAGTGTTGGTGAAGGCCAAGGACATGCTCACATCGGTCGGTCTAGGCTGAGGGTTCATGCACGAGTATCAGTGGGATCCGAGGGCACGCCTGTGACTATCAGTGGAAGACAAGTGCGTGCCAATGCACACAGCAGTTGGATGAGACTGAGGGCATGCATGAGTTAGTCAGTGAAGGCCAAGAGCTCACTCCTGGGTGTCGTCTGAGGCTGAAGGCATGCAAACAAGCGTTGATGAAGGCCAAGGGCGTGCACGTGGATTTTGGCCATGGGCAAGGGCATGGACATGAAGATTGGTAGAGGCCCAGGGCACTCACGCAAGTGTCAGCAGAGGCGAAAGGCATGTGTGTGGGTGTCATGCAAGCTCATTGGCACACGTGTGAGTGTTTGTGGAGGCCACAGGCATGCACGCATATGTAGGCAGAGGCCAAGGGTGCACGCACGAGTGTTGGTGGTGTCCGAGGGCACACCTGAGTGTCAGCTGAGGCCGAGGGAGAGCACAAGAGTATAATCAAAGTCTGAGGTCATGCACACGAATGTTGGCAGAGGCCAAAGGCAAGTGCACAGGGGTCATCTGAGGCCATGAACATGCACATGAGTGTTGGCAGAGGCTGAAGTTCATGCACTGGTGTCTTTCAAGGCCAAGGGTGTGCGTATGAGTTTTATCAGAGGCCAAGTCATATGCACTCATGTTGTCCAAGGCTGAGGGCATGCATGCGAGTGTCAGTGGAGTGTGAGGGCACATGCACAGTTGTCATCCAAGGCCAAGAGCGCATGCATGATTGTCAGCAGAAGCCAAGGTTGTGCACATTTATCATACAAGGCTGAGGGCATGCGTGCGAGTGTCAGTGGAAGCCAAGTGTGCTTGTGTGTGTGTAAACAGAGGCCAAGGGTGCGCTCCCAAGTGTCAGTGGGGTCTGAGGGCAGATGCACAATGTTGGCCGAAGCTGAGGGATCATGTGTGGGTGTCATCCAAGTCCAAGGGCACACACAAATGTCTGCGGTGGCCAAGGGCACACACATGGGTGTCATCTGAAGCTGTGGTCACACATGTGATTTTAGGTGGGGGCCAAGGGAGCCTGCACAGGTGTCTTTCGAAGTCGGAGGCATGCACACGTTATGGTGGAGTCTGGGGGCATGCTTGCTAGTGTCGTCCAAGGACAAATATTCAAAGAATAGGTGTTGGCTGAGGCCAAGGTCTTGTGCGCAATTGTCATCTGAGGCAAAGTGCACACACAATAGAGTCAGAGGAGGCTGAGGGCATGTGCGCTGCTGCTGTTCAAGGTCAGGGTGTGCATGCAA
>NW_006952928.1:0-342 GCF_000164805.1 Carlito syrichta | reverse complement strand
TGCTTGCCTTATTAGTGTTCTCTGAACGTACTTGCCTTATTAGTGTCTTAGGATACTACTTGCCATATTAGTTTCTATTGATATTACTTGTCTTATTAATGTCATATGACACTACTTGCCTTATTAGTGTCGTCTGATACTACTTGCCTTATTAGTGTCTTATGATACTGCTTGATTTATTAGTGTCTTATGATACTTCTCGCCTTATTAGTGTCTTATGATACTTCTCACCTTATTAGTGTCTTATGATACTACTTGCCTTATTAGGATCTTATGATACTACTTGCCTTATTAGTGTCGTCTGATACTACTTGCCTTATTAGTGTCATCTGATACAAATTG
>NW_006952927.1:0-759 GCF_000164805.1 Carlito syrichta | reverse complement strand
GAGATGATTCTTTCAGTCCTAGAATCTGGATTTAGTTGTCCTGAGGAAACCAACTGAATTGTGGTGACTGGTTATTGGTTACAACAATCAAGAGGACCAGAAGGTTGCTGGGAATTTATAATTACAATTGTCGTTTCCAAGTGACAAGTAGCTCTGAAGACTTTAGAGAACTAGAAGCCCAGATTCCAGATAAGCCCTTACAATGGAGCCCTTTAGAATTCATAGATTGAGGGCTCTCATAACCCACATTCGTTTTTTTATCATCAAGAAGACAATCGGACGTTTTCTGGTGATGTGGAAGTTCAAACTCTTACATACCAATACTCATAGGGCCAGAAGTTTCTCAGGCACCTGGAAACCAAGATTGCTGGTTCCCCCTTAAGAATACGTCCTGAATATGTGGGAACCCCAAATCCCATATTCTGAATACCAAAACGAATGTCCAGCAGTAGTTTCTGGACTATGAGGTAAACGTGAAGCCAGTGGTCACATTAACAAATGGCAAGATGATCCTTGCATTGTGGAATCTGGCCTTACAGGACCCTGTGAAACAAACGCACCAGTAAGTCGGATTCTCAGTTACAACTATCAAGAGGCACAGCACGTTCCTGGGGATCAGTAATGCCTGATAAGTGGTATGCATATAGGACGTTGCTCTGAATAATATGGGGACCAGGACTCCAAGGTTCCAGATTAGCAATTAGCTAAAGTCCCTGTCGATTCCTAGGTATGAGCACTGCCTTAAGCCAGGGATAGTTA
>NW_006952926.1:0-904 GCF_000164805.1 Carlito syrichta | reverse complement strand
AAGTGTTTATCAAGATGCTCTTATGCTAAAGAGTAAGGAGGACAGTTTTGAGCATCTTAACAAATTTTTCCAGTTAATTGCATAACTTTTCATGCTGATATCACCGCATGCTCTGCCAATGCTGAAAGACTGGTTCTGTTCCTGGCAATACAGAACAAAAATGAAAACAAAATGTTGTCACCATCACTTCCCATCCATGTTCTTGTTTTTGGTGTTGAGCAGCTATCCTCTTGCATCAATCTATTTAACGGCACCAGTGTTAATGGAATACGAATTAATTTTCACTCCACTCCTTTTGGTTTGATTTTCTACCAAAATGCTAATTTTTGTCATAATATTCCTGGAATGCTTCTAGTTCCTAAATTTGTTTTTTTATTTCCTTATGAACTTATATCTTGGCTAATTATGTTTTATTCTTTTATAGGAATTTTAAACAGCTGTCAAGTAAGATGGAATTTATGACAATTAATGGGACAACATTAAGGAACTTGGAAATTCTACAGAATCAGGTCAGGTGCACCTAAAGCCTAGTTCATTCAAAATAGTTTTGGGACAGTTTGGAGTAAGTCTGTTCCTCAGACAGGTTCAAGTGAAAATAATGCTAGCATCTTCTGCAGACCACCTGCCTGTCATCTATTTATTGCTTGAAAACTGCACCATTCACTTTTTGGAGAATGAAATACACAAACTATTTCCTTGGGTTTTTCTTTTCTTTTCTTTGGTTGCTATGGAATTGTTCCTTTTAGTGGCTGAGGGAGTGCTCATCTTGACAATTCCTCTGTTGTCATTTTTATGTCAAGTATTTCTTTGGAAAGGCATCATCATTGAAAATGAATAGGAAGTCGATTTTTTTGGTTGTTTGATTTTATTTTTTCTACATACTGTTAACTTTTGTTAAAATGTT
>NW_006952925.1:0-302 GCF_000164805.1 Carlito syrichta | reverse complement strand
CACCTAAGGAATTTGGACAAAACTCCAAGGGCAGTGGAAGCTCTCTTATGATTTTCATCAAACTTGCAGCACAAACTTGCAGAAGAAAGATGTGGAGGATGAATTGGGGGAGGGGACACACACACACGAAGAAGGTGAGATCAGTCACTGTGGGATCCTGGCCAGAAGCAGCCATCGCAGTAATTCCCGGGAGAGATGCCTTGCCCCGCCTCTACCCAACCCCACAGGTACCAAGTCACTTCTGCAGAGTCATGTCTCTCAAAGTGTTCGCTGCAGGTGGGGAGGGTGGGCTGCCACAGAGT
>NW_006952924.1:0-648 GCF_000164805.1 Carlito syrichta | reverse complement strand
CTGTCATACACAGCTCACTGGGACTCTTAAGCACAGGTCACCATTTGCAGGCTTTCCCTTACCTGAGCACTGGGGGAGGAGGGGGAATCAAGTATCTAGCAGCCTGCTATGTGTTTTTAAGTAAGCCCTGGCCTTAAATTCTTCCTTTGGCTTCTCCACTGCAGGAATTCTCCACTGGAGAAGCATCAGATATCCCTTAGCTGCTGCCAGGGTTTCAGGGTGAAGAGTTCAAAAGTGTAGAAGGGGACAGGTAAGCAGGAGCCTCCCTGGGAAGGTGCGGCTTATGGCAGGAAACAAGGACAGGCAGCAGGCCACTGCCAACACTAGAATCATGAAAATTCCCAGAGCCCTGAGTAGGGAGTGATAGAGTTAGGAGAGGTCCCACTGCTGCTCCAACCATGTGTCCTGGAGGGGGCCACAGCGGGTCTGATTTGGGTAAGCACTAAAAGCTCTCTAAGACATTGACTCTCCAGACTTTCCTATCACATATTGCTCTACTGCAGAAGGGTCTAACCTACCTGCTTTGGACTTATAGAAATATCTGAGTGAAGTTCCAGGTATATCAACCCCAACTCTATACCTTAAGGAGACAGAGCTACTCCTCCAGCACTCTAAGACCAAGAAACAGAGACCCAGAGAGAGAAAAAT
>NW_006952923.1:0-857 GCF_000164805.1 Carlito syrichta | reverse complement strand
GGGAGTCTTTCTCTTGAAATCCAAACTACTGGAATTCTAGGTCACCAGGAAATATCTCAGTGCCTTGCTGAGATTGAGTCAGGAATCTGGGTAATGGGAGCCCTCATATACAGGAAACTACATGGCCTCTTGCAAAGGAAGAATAAGGAATTTTGGGTGCACGAGTCCTCAGCCCAAAAATCCACAGGGCGTCTTTCTAAGAGGTAACCATGGATTAGGTTTTTAATGGAGGAAACTGGGTAGTGGGATTCCTCAAATACAGGAGACTGGATTGCCTGTTTCTAAGAAAGAATGAGGAATCTGGATTACACGTGTCCTCCATCTCTAAAAACTTCAGGGAGTCTTGCTCAAGGCTAAACACGAATCTGGGTTTTTGAAGCATGAATCTGAGGAAATGGGGTCCTCATGTACAGGCAAATACACGGCCTTTTGCTAAGAAAGAATAATAAATCGGGGTTACACGTGTTCTCGATTCCGAAAGAACTACAGGGCCTCTTGTTAGGGGCTAAACAATAATAAGGAATTCGAAGCAGGAATGTGCGTAATACTCCTCATAACAGGAAACTTTGAGGCCTCTTGCTAAGGAAAAGTAAGGAATCCGTTTTACACGGTTCCTCAATCACGATATCTACATGGCGTCTTGCTAGGGGCTAAACAAGAATCAGGGTTTCAAAACAGGAATCTGGGGAAAGGGAGTCCTCATATACAGGACACTACACAGCTCTCCAGTGAAGGAAGAGTTAGGAATCTGTGTTTCACGAGTCCTCATCCCGAATAAATTCTCATGGACATCTTGCTACTGACAACAAGATCAGGCTTTGAGATCCTCGTCATGATTTGGAGCTTTTTAGCATGTG
>NW_006952922.1:0-1146 GCF_000164805.1 Carlito syrichta | reverse complement strand
TCTTGTGTTCCAATTCCTGAAGAACATTATGGGAGTCTTTCTTTGATATCCAAGCAACTGAAATTCTTGGTCACCAGGAAATATCTTGGCTTCTTGCTGAGAATTAAGCAGAAATTTCAGTAATGGGATTCCACATATACAGAACACTACACGACCTGTTGCTACGGAAGAATAAGGAATCTTGATAAACGAGGCCTCCATCCCAAAACCTACAGACCGTCTTGCTAAGAGATAACTGCCATTCAGGTTTTGGGAATAGGAGTCTGGATAATGAGAGTCCTCATATACAGGAAACCGCACTGTCTATTGCAAAAGGAGAATAAGAAATCTGGTTTACAATTGTCCTCCTTCCCAAAAAAACTTTAGGGTTTCTTGCCAAGGGCTAAACTCGAATTTGAGTTTTTGAAGCATGAACTAGGGCAATGAAATGCTCATATACAGACAAATGTACTGACTTTTCCTAAGAAATAATAAGGTATGTAGTGATATATTTTCTCAATCTCCAAAAAAATGTACGGCTTTTTCCTAGGATCTAAACACGAATCAACATTTAGACACATGTATCTGTGAACAGGAGTACTCATATACAGGTAACTGCACGGCTGTTGCTAAAAATAAGGAATCTGGTTTATATGAGTCCTCAGTCCTGAAAATCTACAGGGCATTTTGCTGACGGTTAAAGAAGAATCAGGGATTCGAGGCATGAATGTGGGTAATAGCAATCCTCATATACTGGAAACTTCATGGCCTCTTGCTTATAAAAGAGAATAAATCTGTTTTCCACGGTTCCCCTATCAAAAAAGCTACATTACATCTTACTAATTGCTAAACAAGAGTCAGGGTTTTGAAACAGGAATGAAGGGAAAGAGAGTCCTCACATACAGGACACTACATGGCCTACAACTAAGTACGAATAAATTATCAATTTTGTATGCGCCCTTAATCCAAAAAATTCCCACGTTGATGCTATGGGACAAACAAGAAACAGATTTTCGAGCTCCCCAAATGTTTCAGAGCAATTTAGCATTTGGATATTATGAATCGGTCATTTCAGGACTCCAGCAACATTCTGGTCCTCATAAAATTTTTAAATGGTATTGGGCACTCCAAGTCCGTTAGGTTCCACAGAACAACTAAGGCCAGGTG
>NW_006952921.1:0-3807 GCF_000164805.1 Carlito syrichta | reverse complement strand
GGCTTGGGAAGGACTACTCTGCATACTGAATTTTCTGTTGTCATTTCTTTTTTTGAGTTGGAGTCTCATTCCATCATCCAGGCTGGATTGCAGTGGCATGCTCACAGCCACCCCAGCATCGCCCTGTGGGCTCAGGTGATCCTTCCGCCTCAGCCTTCCAAGTAGCCAGAACTACAGGCAGGCACTACCACGTCTGGCTAATTTTTTTGATTTATTGTAGAGATAAGGTCTCACCAAGTTGTCCAGGCTGGTCTCAAACCCTGGGCTCAGACAATCCTTTCATCTCAGCCTCCCAAAGTACTGGGATTATAGGCTTGAACCACTGCACGCGGCCTCTTGTCATGTTGTATTGTAATTATCTGCTTGCTCGTCTCTTTTCTTTAGTTCAACCCATAGGGACAAAAAAAAATAGGTCTTTAGTCTTTGAATCCTTAACATCTAAAGAAGAAGCTGTCATATGGGAGTTGTTAAAGTAAATATTTATTGAAATAACTTAATAATTATTCCTAGACAAAATGTTTACTGGTTTTATTATGCTGCTTAGCTTCCCCTAGGAATGTTTCTGGTTCTTGCAAAAACATAAGCAAAAGGCAAAGTGTTTTGTTTGTATCTTTTCCACTACTTCTCCCACTACTAACCGTTGAGTGTCCCTTACCACTTTAACCTCGATATCATACTTGCTTTGTAAAAATGTGCATAATCATAACTCTGTGGAATGATACTTTGGCATAAACAGTAAGTAATTCACATAAATTATGGCAATTAATATACTTTATGCAGTCACATATAGTCTTTCAGGGATTACATAGGAGAGAAAAGGGAGAAACTGGACAAAGGAATTCTTAATTAACACAATGAGGATACATAGGATTTTCAATTAGAATTACATTTGGTTGTCAGTGACAGAAAACTCACAACAACAGAGACTTAAAGATACATATGTGGTCCACGACTCGTGGTGTCTCTGCTCCAGGAATCTCTCAGGGACAGAGACTAACTCACTATTTCACCTTCCCCAGGGTGTGGCCCTTATGGTTCCAACATGGTATCTCCCATATTCTAGACAGCAGGTTGGGGAACATGATAAAGAAGAAGAACAAAGGACAAATGCAAGTTATCTTTAAAGAAAGATTCCTTTACCTTACTTCAATATGTATCCACATATATCTTTTGTGTGTATACAATAACTTAACAATATGTTCATACCCAGCTACAAGGGTGAATGGAAAATATAGTCTTTATTAAGGACAACTTGGTGCTAGGTAGAAATTCTACTACTATAGAAGAAAGGGTAAACGGATGCTTGGGAAGGATATGACAATCTCTGTTACACATATTAGTGCAAAATTAATGAGGGAACAAGAAATATTGCTGCTTAAGTACTAATTAGTATAAAGAAAGATATTAGGAAACAAACCACAACATTGTTACCATTAATGATTTTATTAATATTAAATTGTATATGAATTGAGTGCATGTGCCAGGCACTGTGCTAAGATCTTTTAAAGTATCATCTCACTTAATCCTCCCATTCATTGCACAAAATAGTTGCTAATATTGTATTAATTTTCTTGATGCAGAAAAAAGTTTGGAAAACACAAGTAACTTGTCTAAATTTGCAGGGTAAGCCAGTGATCATACTAATGAAAATAATAATTAGAATATTGGATTGTGTTATGAAGGTGATGGTTCTATTGCTGTTCTAACAAATTATCATAAACTTAATTCTGTCTCTTTTCTAAGACCTTAATCTCATTTATGAGGAAGTCACTCTCATGGCTATCACCTCTTAAAGGCCCCACTTCTTGATAGTATCACATTGATAATGCTTGAATTTCAAGAGGACACATTCAAATTATATAATACTTAGTATGATCCTTATTTTTCAAATCAATATTTTTGTTAACAAAAGCACAGATAATTAAAAAGAAGCAAGACATAAAATTTATCTTCTTTGGATAGAATTTATATTCATTCTGGAAGTATATTTATTTTTAAATAATGTTTTTATGACATTATCATGTTATTTTTTAGTTAATTGCATAGTTACATGTTCAATATTATAGATTGCAATTTTACTAAAGTGAGAGTCAGATTTATTTTAACCTCAGGAAAAATGAATCAACATAAAGTTTTTTTATATACCATGAGAGTTTAATACACTAATAATCAGATGAGGCACCACTGAATGAATAATTAGGAATAAGTATTTATCCTACTTTTCTATATTTTCAATTTTTGATGCTAAGATTTTCTCATATTCTAATATATAATTATAAAAATTGTCTTGTTGTATACAAATGTACATATTGTATGATTATATAATAAATCCCAGATCATCACCAAACACTTAGCTGGGTTTCTGTTTTCTCAATAATAAAATAAAGATAATGATTTAACTTAATAATTTAAGTTGTTTTCTCATAGATCTCTTGAAAAGATGATATGATATACATTAACATATGTGTTATGTAAATACATAACATAATATGTATTAACATGCAATACAAAGCCTGGAATATATATATATATTCAAAATGTCAGCTGTAATATTACTATTGCTCTAATACTGCTGCAGCTACCAACATCATCGCTATCACATTCCTAAAGTCTGGGCAGGTATAAGCCCTTCACCTAGGTTTGTGCTTAGTTTCGTTCTGTGCAAATAACACAAGCCCTCATACATTTCAGAACTTGAAATATCCTTGTGGGGACTTCCTGCTGATATTAGTCATCAGAAACCATCAGCAGATGCTTCTTATAAGTTAGAATAGACTGCTGCCAAGAAAGCCCAAAAAAGAAACTGCCAAGAGCTGTGAACTTTTGCTCTCTGTCACCGAGATGTTTCACTGCAGAACGGAAGGTTATCTTAATGACAGTTGGTGGAAGCTACACTCAATCAGGAAATATTGTTTCCTGGCCCACCTGCCCGGTACCTCAACAGGCCACTGCGGCCTGGTAGTAAAGAGAGAGAAGGAGGAGATGTTGTACCTATGTTACCAGCACTTGCCCTTCTTAGTATTATAGCTCTTTAGACTACTGAGTCTTTAACCGATGTAGAGGACAGTCATTCTGATGACTTGATTACCCTCATACGGGTAGTGTCACATAGGATACATATCATCAAAGTGCACAAATCTAATTTATTTGCACAGCATTACATACCTGCCTTAAATTTTAGCCCCTGCTGACTTGATGGCACAACCACTCACATTGATGATACCAGAGGAAAGGACGGGAAGAAGCAACATCTGTAGAAATAAAATGTGACCTTTTTTCTGTTAAGACTTCTTCCACATCCTCTTTGTAAACTCTTGGTGTATGATGAGCTCCAGCATCCAACAGCAAGCATAAAACTCTTCCTATATCTTAAAGCAGCCAGACGAATGCCAGTATTGCAAATCCTTGACTTTACATGGGAAATTCTATGTTTTACCATGTAAAATTTGACTCTAAAATTGATTTTTTAAAAAGACAAATTTCCTGCCTTCAGAAAGCTTCTATCTAGTACTTTGAACAGGCAATAAAATGGTAAATGCAGAAATAAGTAGTCACAACTTGAAGAAATCACCCTAAATAAAATAAAGAGGAAGCCCCTTAGAAGTGTCAGCAAAGACCTATCTAAGCAGAAAATTTTTAAGTCAATGTTGGAGAACAACAAGCCATTAGCAATGCAGACAACAGAGTGTCTGCGACAGAAAAAAAATTGCTCATAAAGGCCCAAGGTGACCCCAATGTCTTCTAGAAATGACAGGGCCTCTACGACATAGTGGGTAATGAGGACAATGGGATGATATGGAGGCTGTA
>NW_006952920.1:0-712 GCF_000164805.1 Carlito syrichta | reverse complement strand
CTGACTGCCCACAAGAATTTTCTGTAGTTGAGGTTACCTGAATCGATGGATTTTGTACCAATATGCCTTTTGATTCTGGTGAACATGATTATGGTCGTAGATTTTCCTAGGACTCAAAAGGATTTGTAGGGCCAGATCCTTGATTACGACTAACAGGTGGACCAGAAAGTTCCTGTTGATCTGTAATGACAGATTTAGTGTATCCCTGGAGCAAGTAACTCTGAAAAATGCAGGGACCCAGAAGCCCAAATTTCTGATTAAACCTTATCAAGAGGCCCTGTAGATCCCAGTGAATGAGAACTCATAGAACCGGATTTCCTCTTCGTTCTCAGCAAGATGCCCTGATTTTCCCTGTTGATGTGGATTCTAAACAATGTATACAAAAAGACAGATGCCCATAAGTTTTTTACGGACGTGGAATCCATCATTCCAAGTTACCTTTAATAATACGTACTAAACATTTGGTAAATGCAAAATCCTTGTCCCCTCTCAAAAAAAAAAAGAGAAATGGAAGGTGATGGAGTGCAGGGTTCACCTAAAGGACAGAGTTACATCCAAATATGGCAAGAAGATTCTTTTTTTCCTGGAATCTGGCCATAGTGGTTCTGAGGAACCTAATGGAATGGAGTGCCCGATACCCGTTTACAAATTTCAAGAGGACCAGAATGTTGCTGGAGTCCTGATATGCCCGAATGGTATTATCCGCATGCTA
>NW_006952919.1:0-760 GCF_000164805.1 Carlito syrichta | reverse complement strand
TTCGAGCTCTCCAAATGTTTCAGAACAATTTAGCATTCGGATATTGTGAATTGGTCATTTCAGGACTCCAGCAACATTGTGTTCCTCTTAAATTTATAAATGGTATTGGACACTCCAAATCCGTTAGTTTCCACAGAACAACTAAGGCCAGATTCCAGGACAAAAAGAATCTTCTTGCCATATTTGGATGTAACTCTGATCTTAAGGTGAACATTGTAATCCTTCCCCTTCCGTGTCTCTTTTTATTTTGAGACGGGACAAGGGTTTTGCACTTGCCAAATGTATACTACGTACTTTTAAAGGTAACCAGGAATCATGGAATCCACGAACCTAGGAAACTTCTGGGCATCTGTCTTTTGATATACTGAATTTGGAATCCAAATCGACAGAAAAAATCAGGGCATCTTACTGAGAATAAAAAGGAAATACCGTTCTAGGAGTTCTCATTTTCCGGAATATACAGGGCCTCTTGATAAGGTTTAATCACCAATCTTGGCTTCTGGGTCCCTACATTTTCAGAGCTAGTTGCTCTGAGGATATGCTAAATCTTTCATTACAGATCCTCAGCATCTTTCTGGTCCTCTTGTTAGTTGTAATCAAGGATTGGGCCCTAGAAATCCTTTTGTTTCCTGGGACCATCTACAACCATAATCATATTCCCCAGAATCAAAAGTTATATTGGTAAAACATTCCTTCGATTCAGGTGATGTCAAAGTATAAAAAATTATTGTGGGTGGGCAGGTAGGAATTGGGGTTTTGG
>NW_006952918.1:0-769 GCF_000164805.1 Carlito syrichta | reverse complement strand
AAAGGACTGTTAGGTACACATCTTGGTTACAACTATCAAGAACACAGAAGGTTGCTGCAAATCTATAATGACAAAATTGTCATATCAAGAGGCATGTAGCACTAAATAATGTTGGGAATTAGAAGCCCAGATTCCAGATTAGCCATTATAACGTGGCCAGGTAGACTTCTTGGATTGGCGACCCACATAACCCAGATTCTTTTTGTTCTCAGTAAGACTCCCAGATATTACCTGACGATATGGAAGTAAAATCTCTAATATACCACTTTCCATTAGCCCAAAAGGTCAGGAGGGCCCTGGAATCTAAAATTGCTGGCTCCACTTTAAGAATACGTCCTAAATATGTGGGAACCTCTAATACCAAATTACGAAATCAATCTACAATTCCAGCAGTAGTTTCTTGATTAGGATGTAAACCTGAAGCAAGAATTTACACTAAAAATGGTGAGATGATTCATTGGGTTGTGGAATCTGGCCTTACCTACTCCTGCAAAAATAGTCAAGCAGATGGCCAGATTCTCTATTACAACTAAGAAGACGAGCAGCTGGTTCCTGGTGATTGGTAATGAGAGATTTGTGGTACGGATACAGGAATTAGCTCTGAAAAATGTGGGGATTGGAACTCCCAAATGCCTGATTAACATTTAGAAAAATCCTGTAGGCTTCTAGTTATGACAACTTACTTAAACCATGGAAAAATTAGCAACTGCCCAGAAGTTTGCTGGTCACATGGAAACTGATTTATCTAGTTCCATATGGTAACATGAGT
>NW_006952917.1:0-839 GCF_000164805.1 Carlito syrichta | reverse complement strand
CTGAGAATGAAGCAGCAATTTGCGTAATGGAATACTCATGTACGGGAAACTACATGGTCTCTTACAACGGAAGAATAAGGAATCTGGGTTATACAAGTCCTCCAATCCGAAAAACCTACAGGGAGTCTTACTAAGGGTGGAAAATGTATCAGGGATTTAAAGCACGAATCTGGGGAATCGGAGTCCTCATATAAAGGAAACTTCACAACCTCTTGCTAAGGACGAACAAGGAATATGGGTCACACATGTCCTTGATCCTTAAAATTTACACGGCGTCTTTCTAAGGGCTAAACAAGAATCAGGATTTGAAGCAGGAATCTCGGTAATGGGAGTCTTCATATACAGAAAACTACACAGCATATTCCTAAGAGGGTATAAGGAATCTGGTTTTCCAAAGTCCTCAATGCCAAAAATCTACTGGGCGTCTTGCTGAGGGCTAAACAAGAATCAGGATTTCGAAGCAGGAATCTGGGGAATGGGAGTCCTCATATACAGGAAACTACACGGGCTCTTGCTAAGGAAGAATAACGAATCTGGGGTACACGAGTCCTCAATTCCAAAAATGTTCAAGGCATGTTGGTACGGTGTAAAAGACTCGGATTTCGACATCCCCATATTTTCCAGAGTTGTTTCCTATGTGCATGTTCGGTATCAGTCATTTCAGAATCCCGCAACATTCTGGTCCTCTCGATAGTTTAAATGACAAAATGGCACTACAAGTACATTGAGATTCTGGAATCACTAACGCCAAATTCCAGGACACAAGTAATCATCTCAGTTTTTGAATGTAAGTCCCGAGTTCAGGGTTACCTTGTACTCCAGAAACTTCTGGTAGTCCA
>NW_006952916.1:0-744 GCF_000164805.1 Carlito syrichta | reverse complement strand
TTCAGGTCGTCTTTCTATGGGCTAAACAGGAATCAAGGTGTTTAAGCATGAATCTGGGGAAATGGAGTCCTAAAATACAGGCAATTACATGACCTTTTGCTAAGAAAGAATAGGGAATCTGGGTAACACAAGTCCTCAATCCCAAAAATCTACGGGGCATCTTGGAAAGAGCGAAAAAAGAATCAGAGTTTCGAAGCAGAATCTAAGTAATGAGAATTCTAATGTACAGGAAAATAAACGGCCCCTTGCCAAGGAAGAGAAAGCATCGGGGTTATAGCAGTCCTCAGGCCTAAAAATCAACAAGACATTTGCTGTGGGCTAAGCAAGAATAAGGGTGTAGAAGCTGCAACATATGTAATAACAGTCCTCATATACAGAATCTACACTGTCTCTTGCTAAGGAGAAATAAGAAACCTGTTTTACACGGTTTTCTTCCATCAAAATATCTACATGACATCTTGCAAAGGGTTAAACAACAAGCAGGGTTTCCAAACAGGGATCTGGGGAAAGGGAGTCCTCATATAGAGGACATTACATGGCCCCCACTAAGGAAAAATAAGGAATCTGTGATATACTAGTCCCCAATCCGAAAAATTCTCAGGGTGTCTTGCTACGGGATGAAAAAGAATCAGGGCTTCGAGCTCGTCTCATGTTTCGGAGATATTTGGCTTGTGGGTATTATGAATCAGTCTTTTCAGGACTACAGCAACATTCTGGTCCTCCTGGTAGTTGTAAACGTGTATG
>NW_006952915.1:0-1510 GCF_000164805.1 Carlito syrichta | reverse complement strand
CATTACAAGAAACTTTGTGGCATCTGCTAAAGGAAAAATAGAGAATGTGTCTTACACGGATCCTCAATCCAAAAGCTACATGGCATTCTGCTAAGGGCTAAACACGAATCAGGGTTCAAAACAGGAATCTGGGGAAAGGGAGTCCTCTTATACAGGACACTACACGGCCTCTAGCAAAGGGAAAATAAGGAATCTGTGTTACACGAGGACTCAATACGAAATAATTCTCAGGGCATCTTGTTACGGGACAAACAAGAATCATGACTTCGAACTCCCCTCATGTTGTGAAGCTATTTAGCTTGTGGATACTACAAATCAGTCAATTCAGGACTCCAGCAAAATTCCGGTCCCCTTGATCATTGTAAACGGGTATCTGGCCCTACAAGTCCGTTAGGTTCCTCGGGACAACTAAGACCAGATTACAGGACCAAAGGGATAATCTTGTCATATTTGGATGTAAGTATGGTCTTAAGGTGAACCTTGTAAATCTAAAACTTCCGTTGGTCCTTTTGTTTTGAGAAGGGCCGATGACTTTGCAGTTGCCTAATGTTTAGTATTTTTAAAGGTAACCAGATATCGCGGATTCCTCATCCCTAGGAAACTCCTGGGCATCTGTCCTTTTGTAATCCACATCGACAGGGAAAATCAGGGCATCTTGCTGAGAACTAAAAGGTAATCCGGGTTATTGGAGTTCTCATTCGCAAAAGTCTACAGGGCCTCATGATAAGGTTTAAACAGGAATCTGGGCTTCTATGTCTCCACACTGTTAGGGTGTCTTGTACAAGGGAACCAGGAATCATGGATTCCAATTCCTCCAAGAAACTTCTGGGAGTCTTACTATTGTTATCCACACACTTGAATTCTACATCACCAAGAAATGTCTCAATGTCTTGCTGAGAATGAAGCAGGAATCTGGGTAATGGCAGTCCTCATACACAGGATACTGCACTGCCTCTTGTTAAGGATGAATAAGGAATTTGGGTTCCATGAGTCCTCAATCCCGAAAATTGACAGGGAGTCTTGCTAATGGCCAAACAAGAATCAGGGCTTCAAGCACGATTCATGTTTTAGAGGTATTTGTTATGTGCATATTACGAATCAATCTTTTCTGGACTCCAGCAACACTCTGGTACTCTTGATAGTTGTGAACGAGAATCTGCCACTACAAGTCCATTTAGATAATTGAAACCTTTTATGCCAATTCCAGCACACAAGTAATCCTCACGGATCCTTTGTATGTAAGCCCTGACTTCAGTGTTACCTCATACTCCAGAAGCTTCAGTGGCTCCGCTGTTCGGAATTAGGACTTTGGGTTTTGGTGTTCAAATTTTTAGGAGTTATTCTTTGGAGGGAACCAGGAATCTTAGAATCCACGTCGCCAGGCATATTCTTGTCATTTTTCTATGGGTATACAAGAGTCTGGACTTACAGGTCAACAGGAAACATCTCGTCGTTTTGCTTAGAATGAAATAGGAACCTGGTTCACTGTGTCCCTTGAAAGTTTCTACAG
>NW_006952914.1:0-718 GCF_000164805.1 Carlito syrichta | reverse complement strand
TTTTTGTTATGGTTTATTTGAGTACATGAAGGACTGAATGTTTAGCTTTCCATTTTTGTTTGTCTGTTTTTGCTTTTTTGTTCTTCTCTTTTTTTAAATTCAGTGTGTATGAATACATGTGTGAGGGTTTGATACGAATTCCTGTTTTTTCTTTCTCTTTTCTTTTTTTTTTCCTTCTCCTTTCATTCTGGGTAGGGTGTGTGTCTCTGTGTGTTTTGATTTCCTGTTTTTTGTTGCTGTTTTTTATTCTGTTTTGCTTTGTTGTTATTCCAGTTTATATTGGTGTGTGTGTGTGTGTGTTCAATTGTTTTTTGCTTTAGTTTCTGCTCTTGTTCTGTTTTATTTATTTATTTATTTTAGTTTTTGTCCATCTCATTTCATTCTACCTTTCTCAGTTCTCCTCATTGCTGTTACTGTATCATGGACCGAGGAGGTAAATACGTGTACCATTGCACCGACAGATAGAGTGATGGTGGGGAGTGAGTCTTAGGGAACTTGTGCCACAGTCAGTGAACACAGTGATTTGCAAGTAATTTCTGAATCCAAGCTCCCCATCCTTTACCTTATTCGACTCTCAAAATTATAAGAGACAGCAAAACTTCCCACCCTCAACCCTGTTTCAAAATAGAACAAATTTGGAGCCTCGATAAGGAAAGAATAGAGAGCTGAGCAAATATCAGAAGTGAAGGCCTCCTTCACTGCCACTGAATAATGGAAC
>NW_006952913.1:0-560 GCF_000164805.1 Carlito syrichta | reverse complement strand
AATAGTTTCACATAGTGATATCACTATGCTTTAGTTTGGGCTATGATTTGATTGTTCTAGCTGATTTTTAAAATTAAAAATAGCAAGTTTTTAAATGTTCAACTAATTAGTGGACATTAGGTAATCCTTCAGCCTGCTGTGCTGGATTAACCTGTGTGTATGTCCTCCCCTCCTAGGTCCCTTCACGAGACACTGCGACCATGGCCCTGATCCTCCTCACCATGACTGCCCCTCCCATGCTGCCAGCTGCCCTGACCATAGGCATCATGTATGCTCAGAAGAGACTGAAGAGGAAGAAAATCTTCTGTATCTCCCCATAGAGAATCAATATGTGTGGGCAGATAAACCGCGTGTGCTTTGACAAAGTATGGTCCAAACTTTTCAAGTTTAAAGTTAATGATTTCAAAGCACAGTAGAGCTGTGAAGGGCCTCAGAGGACATCTAGTCCCAGTGTCCCCATTTTATAGATGGGAGTACTGAGGCCAGAGGAGGTCACACAGTGAGCTAGTGTGAGATCCTATTCTGAAAGCTTACTCCTCTGACTCCCAAGGGTCATCGTG
>NW_006952912.1:0-774 GCF_000164805.1 Carlito syrichta | reverse complement strand
GAAGAAGAATCAGGGATTCGTAGAATGAATGCGGGTAATAGCAATCCTCATATACAGGAAATTACATGGCCTCTTGCTAATAAAAGTGAAGAAATCTGTTTTCCACGGTTCCTCTATCAAAAAATCTACATGACTTCTTACAAAGGGCTAAACAAGAATCAGGGATTCAAAACAGGAATCAAGGAAAAGAGAGACCTCACATACAGGACACTACATGGTCTCCAACTAAGTACGAATTTAGAATCATTGTTGTACGCACCCGCAATCCAAAAAATTCCCAGGTTGTCAGCTATGGGACAAACACGAAACAGAGCTTCGAGCTCTCCAAATGTTTCAGAGCAATTTAGCATTCGGATATTGTGAATTGGTCATTTCAGGACTCCAACAACATTGTGTTCCTCTTAAAATTTGTAAATGGTATTGGGCACTCCAAATCCGTTAGTTTCCACAGAACAACTAAGGCCAGATTCCAGGACAAAAAGAATCTTCTTGCCATATTTGGATGTAACTCTGATCTTAAGGTGAACATTGTAATCCTTCTCCTTCCGTGTCTCTTTTTATTTTGAGACGGGACAAGGGTTTTGCACTTGCCAAATGTATACTACGCACCTTTAAAGGTAACCAGGAATCATGGAATCCACGAACCTAGGAAACTTCTGGGCATCTGTCTTTTGATATACTGAATTTGGAATCCAAATCGACAGAAAAAATCAGGGCATCTTACTGAGAATAAAAAGGAAATACGGTTCTAGGAGTTCTCATTTTCCAGAATAG
>NW_006952911.1:0-723 GCF_000164805.1 Carlito syrichta | reverse complement strand
TAAAAGGAATCAGAGTTTCAGGGCAGGATGTATCTAATGAGAATCATAATATACAGAAAAATACGCAGCCCCTTTCCAAGGAAGAAAAGGAATCGGGTTATAACAGCCCTCATTTCTTAAAATCAGCAGGTCATACGCTGTGGGGTAAACAAGAATCAGGGTTTAGAAGCTGGAAGAAAGGTAATAGCAGTCCTCATATGCAGAATCTACATGATCTCTAACTAAGGAGAACTAAGAAACATCTTTTACACGGTTCCTCCATCAATATCTACATGACAGCTTGCTAATGGCAAAACAAGAATCAGGGTTCCAAACAGGATTCTGGGGAACGGGAGTCCTCATACACAGGACATTACACGGCCCCTCGGTAAAGAAGAATAAGGAATCTGTGATATATTAGTCCACAATCCGAAAAATTCTCAGGGTGTCTTGCTGCAGTATAAACAAGAATCAAGGCTTCGAACTAGTCTCATGTTTTGGAGACATTTGGCTTGTGGGTATTATGATTCAGTAATTTCAGGACTCCAGCAAAATTCTGGTCCTCTTGAGAGTTGTAATCGGGTATCTGGTAGTACAAGTCCAATACTTTCCTCAGGACAATTAAGGCCACTTTCCCGGAAAAAGTATCATCTTGCCGTATTTTGATGTAAATTTGGTCTTAACATGAACTTGGTAATCCTTTTCTTTCCGTTTGTACTTTATGTAGAGAGGGCCCGAGGGTTT
>NW_006952910.1:2054-2700 GCF_000164805.1 Carlito syrichta | reverse complement strand
CTCCTGTTTTGAATCCCTGATTCTTGTTTAGCCCTTTGTAAGAAGTCATGTAGATTTTTTGATAGAGGAACCGTGGAAAACAGATTTCTTCACTTTTATTAGCAAGAGGCCATGTAATTTCCTGTATATGAGGATTGCTATTACCCGCATTCATTCTACGAATCCCTGATTCTTCTTCAGCCGTCAGCAAGATTACATGTAGATTTTCAGGACTGAGGACTCGTATAACCCAGATTCCTTATTTTTAGCAAGAACTGTGCAGTTACCTGTATATGAGGACTCCTGTTCACAGATACATGCATCGAAAGCTTGATTCTTGTTTATATCTTAGGAAGATGCCATATACTTTTTTGGAGTTTGAGGAAACATGTCACCCACATTCTTTACTCTTTCTTAGGAAAAGTCAGTGCATTTGCCTGTATATGAGCATTTCATTTCCCTTGTTTATGCTTCAAAAACCCAAATTCGTGTTTAGCCCTTAGCAAGAAACCCTGAAGTTTTATTGGGATGGAGGACACATGTAAACCAGATTCCTTATTCTCCTTTAGCAATAGACAGTCAAGGTTTCCTGTATATGAGGACTCCCCATCATCCAGATCCCTACTTCTAAATTCTGAATGGTGGTTATCTCTTAGCAAGAGGGTCG
>NW_006952910.1:0-827 GCF_000164805.1 Carlito syrichta | reverse complement strand
TTAGGTCTCCTTAGCTAGAGATCATGTAAATTCTGCATATGAGGACTGCTATTAACCTATGTTCCAGTTTCTAATCCCGATTCTTCTTTAGCCCACAGCAGATGGCCTGTTGATTTTAAGGTCTGAGGACTGCTATAACCCTGATTCATTTTATTCCTTGGCAAGGGGCTGTGTATTTTTCTGTATATTAGGACTCTCATTAGATATATCCTGCTTCGAAACTCTGATTCTATTTAGAATGTTACAAGCTCTGTAGATTTTTGGGATTGAGGCTCCTGTAACCCAGATTCCTTATTCTTTCTTAGGAAAAGGTCATGTGGTTGCCTGCAAATAAGTACTCCATTTTCCAGAGTCATGTTCGAAATCACCATGATGCGTGTTTAGCCCATAGCAAGATGACCTTAAGCTTTTTGGGATTGAGGACTTCAGTAACCCAGATTCCTTTTTCTTACTTAGCAATAGTCAGTGAAGTTTCCTTTATTTGAGGACTCCCATTACCAATTACCTACTTCAAAACCTGATTCGTGGTTAGGACTTTGGAAGACGGCCCATAGTTTTTGGCATTGAGGACTCATATAAGAAAGATTCCTTATACTTCCTTAGCAATATGACGTGTAGTTTCCTGTATATAACGACCACCATTACACAGTTTCCTGCTTCACTCTACAGGATGCCGAGACAGTTCCTGGTGACCGAGAATTCCAGTGTTTTGGATATCAAGAGAAAGACGTCCATAATGTTATTTGGGAACTGGAATCCAAGATTCTTGGTCCCCCTTCAAATGACATCCCCAAAATGTGGAATATTCCAAACAAAAAACCCCAATC
>NW_006952909.1:0-6161 GCF_000164805.1 Carlito syrichta | reverse complement strand
AATACATCTTGTTATGTATTGGATAACAGATTATGCAAAGCAAGGTTCCAGGAAGAGAAAGACTTTTTCTTTCAGTTTCTGAGTCAAGGCTATCCTAGTCCTTGATAATTTGATTATTGTCTATTGTTATTTGTACCTCAAGAAAAAAACTATCAAAGGTAGGCCTGTAAAGAATACAGGGTTAGACATAGTTCTGGAAAGGAGTCTATGCACTAAGTTCTAAAATGTAGAGGTCATACTTTGAAAAGGAATCAGAATTTAATTTACTATTGCTACATGAGGGTTATATAGCACAAATTTATTTCAAGGAGCTCTGTGTAGAACATGAGATTGTGGGTTATATAGCACATTTTTTTTCAGTAGCTCCATGTAGATTGTGAGATTGTCCCAAATGAAGTACAGTCCCTTTTTCTTTATTTTTTCTATTTTGAAAACCCATTAAATGTTTTATTCCTAATAAATCTAACATCTATAATTTAGTACTTAATATATACTATTAGAAAAGAAAGAAAGTTTGAGATTTGAATTCCTTACAAAACCATCTTAATTCGTATAATTGTTCTGTTTCTTCCATGTTTGATCCAGTTATTTAGAAAGACATTATCAAAAAATATCACCACGTCTTTTTTCTAAAAATCCAAGGACAGTGTTGTTTCACATAAAATTAAATACAGGACAACTTTGCTATTTTATCCCATTTAAAGTATATGTCAGCCGGGCTCAGTGGCTCAACCTGTAATCCCGCGCCTTTGGGAGGCTGAGGTGAGTGGATTGCCTGAACCCGTGGGTTCGAGACCCGCCTGGGCAACTTGGCGAGACCTCATCTCTACAATAAATCAAAAAATCAGCCGGGCGTGGTAGCGCACGCCTGTAATTCCGGCTACTCGGAAGGCTGAGGCGGAAGGATTGCTGGAGCCCAGCAGGTCGAGGCTGCGGCGGCCGGGAGTGGCCACTGCACTCCAGTCTGGGCGACAGAGTGAGACTCCAACTCAAAAAAAATAAAAAATAAAAAAATAAAAAAATAAAAATAAAGTATATGTGTAATATATTTGTAGTATGAAGTGAAGAATGGGGAAGTTTTCATTTCTAGACCAAAGTAAGGATTTGTCTCATTTTAAAATGTTCACCCCCAAAGGCTATTAAGTTTTGATATCAAACTTTAAGGACAGATCAACTAAAACACATTCAGGGAAAAATAGCAAGTATGGCAGGGACCCTCAATCCATGCTAGAAAGGGAATTATTTAAGGTACTAAAATTATTTTATAAGAGATGAGAAATTATGATAGCATGTTAGTTGTTCTATATCTTGAAGGATAATCTTGTAATAAGTGTATTCTTGTTTTAAAAAGTTTGTGCCAACACATGTTTTCTCTAGAAAAATAAGTTGCATCATTAACCAGAAGGGAAAGTAGCACAACATAGGATTTGATATTATGGACTCTTCATCTGATTGTTTGTTTGCTTCCGACTCAACCACCTATTTCTTAATTATATGTCTTTAAATTTTTGTTTATCAGAATGTCAGTTACTAATGTCTTCCTCCCTCATTGCCTACAGGTCTGTGTTCTACTTCAAGGGCTGAAACTCTAGATTCCAGGCTCTCCTGGGATTGCTGAACTCCTTGTAGGGGACCTGTAAGGTCAAAATGATTTTCATAACAATATTAAGATATCATGTGCTTTTTTTCTCTCATTTACTTGGGAGTACATAATGAAGTATCTGAGAGGCTACATGATGTATGACATAGCAACAGAAACACAGAAGTAGATATGATTATCCAGCTGTCTTCCATGAAGCCAGGCATTAAAGTGATGCGCAACAGTGTAAAACATTGCAATCTTCTCACTGTTTTTTTTCAAAATAGTTATTTTTTTCATTAAAAAAAAACTAAGCTATTTTTTGTTAACATGTACTGGGTTTATTGTTGTTTTTTTTTTAGAATATCCCATATTTAATGCAGTAAATATCAATAGATATCTCCCACATAACAAAAACTCTTTCAGGTCCTCAATACATTTTAAGAGTTCCAGAGAGTCCTAAGATCAAAGACTGAGAAAGAATGCTGTACACTACATTTGTCCATTGCCAGCTAGATTCCTGTTGCTCCATAGGGAGCACTAGAGAGAGATGAGACAGCAGGAAGAAGGAAAGGGTGGTGGTTCCAGTGAGGCAGTTTGCTCTTCCTGAATAATCCCTCCATCATTTCAACCCTGTAGCATGTGGTTCCAGTAGTAAGAAGAGCTAGTCTCCAGCTTTTCTCCATACCATCAAAGGTACCCTGAGCTCCTGGCTACAAAACCAGTAACAGGCCACAGTGATACAGCCTCATACAAGATATAATCTCCTGGAATTCTTGAACTCCTAAGCTACCACAGTCAACCAGAAGTAGGCTCTCCACAGAAGCCCAAGGGCTAGATCTGCCAGGCAACACCCTCATTTCAGAACTGTGTTCTAACTCCAAGAGTTCCTCTCTCCAGGCTACGGGGTCTTGGTTACCCCAACACTGGGGCATCACATGATTCCTATGGTTCTATCTAAATGACCTTAGTTATTGTTTTGCTTTTTTTCAATCCCCTAACACTGTTTAACCAGTTTCTTGTTTTACATTGAATTGTAACACATTAAAATTTCTCTTTTCCTAACTGGAGGGAAAGTGATACAACAGGTATTAATACATCTCTAAAAAGCTACCCATAATGAGAGAACCAACCAACTCTATGGTGGCAAAAGTTTGAAACTCAAAACTCTGTTCTGAGCTTACAAATCTAAAAATGTGAAAGTATTTTGGTAATTAGCACAATAGATATGAAATAGTGTAAGTTTTCTAGACACAACTACTTTGTGACTACATTGTCAAATACACGGCTATCTATATCTCTCTAGTTATTTTAGAATAGCAGTTTTTTGAGTGTGATAGAAATATCTTTTAAAATTATTACCTAAACAGAATTCCAAGTCATGTGATAGATAATAAGTTACATTTTCTCTAATGTTTAGCTATTACTATACTAGAGACTTTTTAAATGATTTATACAATCTTAGTCTGAAAGTATAAATCCTGCAATAAAGGCACATTTTAAGCAAACCATCATTTCTCTTTTATGAGACCTTGATGTTGAATTAGCCTTTGAGATTTTTACTCTATATACATTTTAAAAGTAAATAAACTTACCACTCGAAAGGAGAGCTGGCTTACTTTTTACCATTGGACTAGAATGAGGAAACTTGTTGCTAAACGACATGAACAGGTATGCAGTGAAATCATCAGGAAGCTCAGCTTCCAGGAATATCTTCATGAATAGTTTGAAATCTTCAAAATCTATTGTCTGGAAAAAAAATTAGAACAGATTTATTAAGATCCAGTCACATGTCAAGATCATGTGCTATGTTCAAAATTATTATTAGTAGAAATTACGTTAAACAATTTTTATATCCAAATCTTCAAAAGAAAGGTACCTATCTGAGAAATGAGGTGGGCAGTCCTAGGCTGACTCTTGTGATGGGACACATATATCTTACCTGTGGTTGTGTAGCAGATATTTCTATTTCCATAGTATCTGTATGATCTTAAAAAATTTACTCTCTGAAACTTAGTTTTCTTCTCTGTAAATTGGAATAATATTCCCAACCCAACAGAGTTGTTGTGATTAACTCAAGTGATAAACATGAACAAACAAATACAGAATTAAGGAATTTTCCATCTCCTTTGCTTGTCACTAATAGTCATTATTTCTTTTTAATAATTGTAAAAACGAAGTTACCATTAACAGTTAGGCTAAACACTAAGATTGACTGATAAATATTTCAAAACTTCATATGCAGACTTTCCAAAGACACATATTTCAACATTCTCATACTCCCTTACTCACTGAAGAACTATAAAGGATTAGATATTTATTTGCAGAGAATTGGGCATTGAGGGTCTCCATGACCACTAGGGGGAACAGTGATGGAAGACACTTTCTAATTTAGAACATAATGAGAGAGATTCATGGGAGTCACATGAAGAGCTTGATTTCTCCCAGCAGATAAGGACCATGGATCAGGATCTGACTCCTGTCTGGAAAATTGAGGACATCAGTGTGGGTGCTTTGGGGACAAAGACAAGTGAATGGCACTATTTTGAGCTTGGCCAAAACCTCCTCCTTGACCACAGGGACAACGGTGCATAAGTGCTTTCTGGGAAACAGATGTAGACCACATGGAAGAGAAAGTCAGTGGATTCTGTCCAGTTTGGGGTCCTCTCCAGGAGGGCATTTGAAAGGACTAGAAGATCCACAGATGAGAAACTGAAATAGAGCCACATCTGAGAGAGTACAAGGATGAATGGACATCATAGGGAGCACTGGAAGCACAATTTTTTCATAACCAGTTTGATGTGTTGAGATAGTAGTAAAAATAGGATGAAAATGAAAGTTGGCTGACTGGTGCTCTTAATTTTGCCCAAATTCCTGCCAGGTGAGAATGAAATTCACTACCTAAACTGCTATTTGGGAATAGAAAAAAGTTTATTTTTCCTATGTACCATTATTGGGGGAGGTCATAGAGAATGACCCATTTTATTATTATGTTATTTTGGATAAACCTAAAATATAATACAATATTTAGGAATATCATTAGAGAAAGTAAAATTTTATAGATTAGATAATGTGTCAATGAACAGCATGTATTATGTTTGCATTTTTACCTAATATAATCTCAAGCAATACAAGGAGAGACCAAAAACTTCATTTTGTTTATTAATAATATTTATGAACTAAAGACTATGCCTATACCTTAATGTGACTTTTCAGTTTAGTTTAGTTTTACACATTCATTTTCACAAGGGTTCAAAAGACATTTATATTGGTGGCAAAGAAAAGCTTCATTTTTCCCCATATTTCATAAAGTGCCACCACCACACAGAATATTGCCAATTCTACTAGTGAAGTGAACTACATAACTCAAAGCTATGAATAATATAAAAATAGAAGAATAGCCTCAGGTAGAAGAAGTACTTCCAAAAAGCAATTTGTCACAATGAAATGCAGCCAACATTTGAAAATATGACAATGAGGCCAACAGTCGGACAACTGTATCCAGATAATCTTACTAATAGGGTTCCTTGCAGATGGCCTACTAACAAGGAATAATAATCCAACAATTCTGGATGCATGGGCTAGATAGCCCTCAACACATATGAAGTCCCATAAGGAACCAGTAGCTGACTTTATTTCAAAGTTACAGGAAGTTTGTGGGATGAAAATGTCCCAAGCCATCATGGTTAGTACCAAGGCTATTTGTGGTAGCACTTCTTCCTGTGCCTGAAGTCTTCTGTGGTCAGCACTTTGTTACAAATAACTGATGATCAGGAGTGTGGTCATTAAAGTCAGAGTACCTAGATCAACTCCTGGATTCCCACACCAGCTGTGTTACTGTTGACAATTTATTTAACCTCTCTGTGCTGAAGCATTCCCTTCATTCTGCATCCTTTCTAGCATCTGTTGTTTTTTCAGTTATTAATGATGGCCGTCCTGACCGGAGTTAGGTGGTATCTATATGTCACAGCAATCTCCCTTCTGGGAATATACCTAGACTCAATTCATTCTACAAAGATACCAGCACACACATGTTTATTGCAGCACTATTCACAAGAGGAAAAACATGGAACCAACCGTACGGCCTATCAAAAGGGGTCTGAATAAAAATTGTGGTACATATACATAATGGAATATTACACAGCCATAAAGAGGGACAAGATTATGGACTTCACAGCAACATGGATGTATTTAGATTCTATCATGCTCAGTGATCTATCACAGAAACAAAGAACTGAGGACCACATGTTCTCATTCATAAGCAGATCCTGAACATTTATCATAATACTATAAGAAAGGGTTGGCAGTAGCAGGAAACTGCCGAGGGTGGGGGGGGTGGGAGGAATATAACATTAATAAAGGTACTTGATCTCAAACCAGACGAAGTGAGGACCAATGGGAGACTCAAACTTCATCTGTATGATGACCACTTATATACCTAACCCTGAGTTGTAGCCTACATCTTTCAAATTAAATTAAATTTAAAAATAAACCCTCAGCCGGGCTCGGTGGCTCAGCCTGTAATCCCAGCGCGTTGGGAGGCCGAGGTGAGTGGATTGCCTGAGCCCGTGGGTTCGAGACC
>NW_006952908.1:0-688 GCF_000164805.1 Carlito syrichta | reverse complement strand
CCTTTGTCAAACATACAGTTGGCAAATATTTTTCCCAGTCTGTAGGCTGTCTCCCCACTCCCTACTCTCTTGATTGTTTCTTTGGTTTTGCAGAAACTTGTCAGTTTGATGAAGTCCCATTTGTCTATCTTCTCTCTTATGGCATGGGCACTTGAGGATGTGATCAGGAATTGGTTGCCAGTTCCAATTTCATAAGGGTGTCTTCTGCATTTTCTAGGGTTCTTATAGTTTGAGGTGTTATGTTTATGTCTTTGAAGTTGATTTTTGTGCATGGTGCTAGGTAGGTGTCCCTGCAACCATTTATTGAATAGGTTCTCCTCTTCCCAGTGGTTGAAGGCTTTGTTAAAGATGAGTTGCCAGAAAAATTGAGGTTTAGCTTCCAAAATCTTTATCCTGTTTCATTGGTCTATATGCCTGTTCTTGTACCAATACCAGACGGTGTGGATTATTGTAACCTTATAACAAAGTTTAAAATCTTGGAGTGTGATACCTCCCACTTAGATTTTTTTTTTTTTTTTTTTTTGCTGAGGATTGTTTTGGGTATTTGTGGTCATTTATGTAGTTATGTTTCCATATTAATTCCTGTATTTTCATTTTCAAGTCTGAGAAGAATGATACTTGTAATCTAATGAGTTTTGTGTCAAATCTGTAGATTGTCTTGGGTAGGATGGACATCTTAACAATGCTG
>NW_006952907.1:0-8159 GCF_000164805.1 Carlito syrichta | reverse complement strand
GCAACAAAGATCAGATCTTTGACGTTGTCTTCTACCACTCCAGTCCTCCCCCACTCCTGCTTTCCTCTTGCTCCTCCTCACTAGCTTCTACATACATTTCTCTTAAACTCATCTTTACACCTCAGGACACTTGCACTAGTTGTCTTGTCTATTAAGAATTTTCTGGCTCCAAATATGTGCAAAGTTCTCTCCCTCATTGCCTTTAAATCTTTACTGAAAGAACAGCTTCCTGTTTCCTGATTGTTATGTTATATTAAAAATTGCATACACTCCCCTCAAATAAATACCAATTTTCCTTCTTTAATGGCTTCTAGAGCACTTAATATTATCAGATAATTTACGTTTAGCACATTAATTTTGTGTTTTCTTATTCCTTTTATTAGAAGATGTTTCCTTATGGAAGGAATTTTGTGTGTTCTAGCATCAGCTTTCCCTCAACACCTAGAATGGAGCCTGCTGCAGAGTGGGTGCTCAATGAACATTTGCTAAATATGAGAAAACCCCCAACCCAAAACTGCCAAAAGAAATGAAAGTAATGATGGAGTAATGACATTTATTTTCATTCACTTTGAATCTGCTTGGATGGATGCTAGTGTTATTTCTTTAGTATTAACAGGGATTTAAAAAGAAAGGATCCAGATGGCCAGAAATAATAATGAAAGGCATATAGAAATGTATTTTGAATTTGTGCCAATTTGGCAGCAACATCTGAGCAGTTCCCTCAGTTTTTATTCTTGCAAATTCTCTGTTATCTCCTCAAATATGTTGAGACTGCTTCTTAAGGTGGGGGGAGTAATTTTCAAAATGTTAAACATTTGCATGTTTGTGCTCCTGTGTGTTTGAGCTTACATCAACCCTAACTTTAACGTTTTCATTGTTTTGCATGTAAATGATCTTCTAAAACCAACACTAATGCTGTTACATGATAGCTGTAGAAACCCTGATCCTATATTAGATAATTTCCCAATAACAGACAAAAAAATGAAACTCTGATCCTAAATTTGGAAATTTTCTTCTAAACCATGGTCTAATGAAAATATATAGATGGAGGACAGCATTTGTTTATCAGACCTGTTTAATAATTTGGACAGTGTAGAATTTTAGGAGATATTTGAAAAGCTTCTACTAACAAGAAGGAGGAAGATGGGTTAACCCAGAAAGGCATTGGAGAACAATTTCTCAAAAATTGGAAACTTTGAGTCAGCTAATTTTTGGTTATAAAGAACTTTTTCATTCTTCTTTCTGTAATACTCATATGTTTTTATTTTAAAATAAGATATGTTTTAAATAGTTGCTATATGAAACTAGTAATTTGTCAATGATGCCTTATAGCAAAATATTCAAGACACACAAAACCTGAAGTTTTGATTTGGAAAGATGCAGTGGACTTCACAGTTTTCTGTGCCAATAAAAAGGCTAATTAAGAGGATAAGAAAAACCCATCTAAGCTCAGGACAGTGGCTTTCTTTTACTTATTGCTTTTATTTTATTTGTTTTACATACTATGTGCCTGAGGATATATTAAGTGCTTTACAACCATTTTTATTACTTTTATACAACAACTCTGAATGGTTGATCTTATACATCATTTAACATGGAAAAAATTAAGGCCTAGAGTTGTCAGAAAATAAAACTAAGTTGGGTTTTGCTTGCTGTACAAGAGAGAACTATATTTCAGAAAGTTCGGGAAGTCTTCCTGAGAGCTGACAAAAAAGGGCCAAGAAGGAATGTATTGCTCACTAGGAGGGATGCTAGACATTTAAGTTCTTTTTTTATCCCCTTTTGATTAGACATTTTTTCTGTTTTTTATTATTAAATCACAAGCACTGGTTTTAATGGGGTTCTAAGTGGGTTACTCAAGTCTCTGTAAAGAGCACATGCTTGGGATTTGGCAGATTTTTTTTTCTTTAAAGGAACAGACAAAATTCCTTGTCCTATATCACTAGTTGTTGAGATGAAGTGTCAGAATTTGAAACAGAGTCATTTAATTTGGAACTGCTTGTTTTCCTTGGTTGTTGGTTTGCTAGGTTACCAAGTTAAAATCTTGGTATAAAATAACTGTTTTGAAGTATAATTCTGTTCTTTAAAAAGACCTAGAGATGCCGGGTGTGGTGGCTCATGCCTGTGTAATTCCAGCACTTTGGGAGGTTGAGGCCAGAGGAATGCCTGAGTCCAGGGGTAGAGACCAGCCTGGGCACCATGGTGAGACTTCATGTGTATAGTAAATAAATTTTTAAAAAATTAGCTGGGCATGGTGGCGTGTACCTGTAGCTCCAGCTACATGGAAGGCTGAGGTGGAAGAATCTCCTGAACTCATCAGGTCAAGGCTGCAGTGGCAATGAGTGAACCACTGCTTTCCAACCTGGGTGACAGAGTGAGACACCAATATGAAAAAAAAAAGAAGTTCACATTTTTAAACAACAACAACAGTGAACCAAGCGATAGCTTATGAAATGCATATGAAAACGTGTGAGGTAAATATGGCTCTGAGACTTATTCTTTAAATATTGTTTGGAATTTAGAACATTTAAAAGGATAATTCTTTACACAAATATTGTTTATATTTATTTAATTACTGACAGTGCTTATTAGATGCCAGATGTCATTCTGGTGCTTTAAAAATAGTAAAGAATATAATCCTCTTAAAAAACCAAAAGGTCAGTACAGTTTCTTTTTTCTCCATTTATTTTTTGAGTCAGACTGTCACTGTCACCTAGGCTGGAGTGCAGTGGCATGTTCACGACCACCTCAGCCTCGACCTGCTGGGCTCAGGCAATCCTTCTACCTCAGCCTTCCAAGTAGATGAAACTATAGGCATGCACCACTGTGCCTGGCTAATTTTTTTATTTATTGTAGAGACGAGGGCTCATCAAGTTATCCAGGCTGGTATCGAACCCCTGTACTCAAGCAATCCTCTCACCTTGGCCTCTCAACGTGTTGAGATTACTTTCATTTTTATGATGAAGAAATTGAGGCACAGAGAGTTGTTTTTTTTTGGTTTTTTTTTGTTTTTTTTGAGTTGGAGTCTCACTCTGTCACCCAGACTGGAGTGCAGTGGCCGCTCCCGGCCACTGCAACCTCAGCCTGCTGTGCTACGGCGATCCTTCTGCCTCAGCCTTCCAAGTAGCTGGAACTACAGGCGCACGCTACCACGCCCTGCTCATTTTTGATTTATTGTAGAGATGAGGTCTCATCAAGTTGCCCAGGCGGGTCTCGAACCCACGGGCTCAGGCAATCCACTCACCTCGGCCTCCCAACGCGCTGGGATTACAGGCTGAGCCACCGAGCCCGGCTGAGGGTTTATTTTTAAATTTAATTTAATTTGAAAGATGTAGGCTACAACTCAGGGTTAGGTATATAAGTGGTCATCATACAGATGAAGTTTGAGTCTCCCATTGCTCCTCACTTCGTCTGGTTTGAGATCAAGTACCTTTATTAATGTTATATTCCTCCCACCCCCCCCACCCTCGGCAGTTTCCTGCTACTGCCAACCCTTTCTTATAGTATTATGATAAATGTTCAGGATCTGCTTATGAATGAGAACATGTGGTCCTCAGTTCTTTGTTTCTGTGATAGATCACTGAGCATGATAGAATCTAAATACATCCATGTTGCTGTGAAGTCCATAATCTTGTCCCTCTTTATGGCTGTGTAATATTCCATTATGTATATGTACCACAATTTTTATTCAGACCCCTTTTGATAGGCCGTACGGTTGGTTCCATGTTTTTCCTCTTGTGAATAGTGCTGCAATAAACATGTGTGTGCTGGTATCTTTGTAGAATGAATTGAGTCTAGGTATATTCCCAGAAGGGAGATTGCTGTGACATATAGATACCACCTAACTCCGGTCAGGACGGCCATCATTAATAACTGAAAAAACAACAGATGCTAGAAAGGATGCAGAATGAAGGGAATGCTTCAGCACAGAGAGGTTAAATAAATTGTCAACAGTAACACAGCTGGTGTGGGAATCCAGGAGTTGATCTAGGTACTCTGACTTTAATGACCACACTCCTGATCATCAGTTATTTGTAACAAAGTGCTGACCACAGAAGACTTCAGGCACAGGAAGAAGTGCTACCACAAATAGCCTTGGTACTAACCATGATGGCTTGGGACATTTTCATCCCACAAACTTCCTGTAACTTTGAAATAAAGTCAGCTACTGGTTCCTTATGGGACTTCATATGTGTTGAGGGCTATCTAGCCCATGCATCCAGAATTGTTGGATTATTATTCCTTGTTAGTAGGCCATCTGCAAGGAACCCTATTAGTAAGATTATCTGGATACAGTTGTCCGACTGTTGGCCTCATTGTCATATTTTCAAATGTTGGCTGCATTTCATTGTGACAAATTGCTTTTTGGAAGTACTTCTTCTACCTGAGGCTATTCTTCTATTTTTATATTATTCATAGCTTTGAGTTATGTAGTTCACTTCACTAGTAGAATTGGCAATATTCTGTGTGGTGGTGGCACTTTATGAAATATGGGGAAAAAATGAAGCTTTTCTTTGCCACCAATATAAATGTCTTTTGAACCCTTGTGAAAATGAATGTGTAAAACTAAACTAAACTGAAAAGTCACATTAAGGTATAGGCATAGTCTTTAGTTAATAAATATTATTAATAAACAAAATGAAGTTTTGGTCTCTCCTTGTATTGCTTGAGATTGTATTAGGTAAAAATGCAAGCATAATACATGCTGTTCATTGATACATTATCTAATCTATAAAATTTTACTTTCTCTAATGATATTCCTAAATATTGTATTATATTTTAGGTTTATCCAAAATAACATAATAATAAAATGGGTCATTCTCTATGACCTCCCCCAATAATGGTACATAGGAAAAATAAACTTTTTTCTATTCCCAAATAGCAGTTTAGGTAGTGAATTTCATTCTCACCTGGCAGGAATTTGGGCAAAATTAAGAGCACCAGTCAGCCAACTTTCATTTTCATCCTATTTTTACTACTATCTCAACACATCAAACTGGTTATGAAAAAATTGTGCTTCCAGTGCTCCCTATGATGTCCATTCATCCTTGTACTCTCTCAGATGTGGCTCTATTTCAGTTTCTCATCTGTGGATCTTCTAGTCCTTTCAAATGCCCTCCTGGAGAGGACCCCAAACTGGACAGAATCCACTGACTTTCTCTTCCATGTGGTCTACATCTGTTTCCCAGAAAGCACTTAGGCACCGTTGTCCCTGTGGTCAAGGAGGAGGTTTTGGCCAAGCTCAAAATAGTGCCATTCACTTGTCTTTGTCCCAAAGCACCCACACTGATGTCCTCAATTTTCCAGACAGGAGTCAGATCCTGATCCATGGTCCTTATCTGCTGGGAGAAATCAAGCTCTTCATGTGACTCCCATGAATCTCTCTCATTATGTTCTAAATTAGAAAGTGTCTTCCATCACTGTTCCCCCTAGTGGTCATGGAGACCCTCAATGCCCAATTCTCTGCAAATAAATATCTAATCCTTTATAGTTCTTCAGTGAGTAAGGGAGTATGAGAATGTTGAAATATGTGTCTTTGGAAAGTCTGCATATGAAGTTTTGAAATATTTATCAGTCAATCTTAGTGTTTAGCCTAACTGTTAATGGTAACTTCGTTTTTACAATTATTAAAAAGAAATAATGACTATTAGTGACAAGCAAAGGAGATGGAAAATTCCTTAATTCTGTATTTGTTTGTTCATGTTTATCACTTGAGTTAATCACAACAACTCTGTTTGGTTGGGAATATTATTCCCAATTTACAGAGAAGAAAACTAAGCTTCAGAGAGTAAATTTTTTAAGATCATACAGATACTATGGAAATAGAAATATCTGTTACACAACCACAGGTAAGATATATGTGTCCCATCACAAGAGTCAGCCTAGGACTGCCCACCTCATTTCTCAGATAGGTACCTTTCTTTTGAAGATATGGATATAAAAATTGTTTAACATAATTTCTACTAATAATAATTTTGAACATAGCACATGATCTTAACATGTGGCTGGATCTTAATAAATCTGTTCTAATTTTTTTTCCAGACAATAGATTTTGAAGATTTCAAACTATTCATGAAGATATTCCTGGAAGCTGAGCTTCCTGATGATTTCACTGCATACCTGTTCATGTCGTTTAGCAACAAGTTTCCTCATTCTAGTCCAATGGTAAAAAGTAAGCCAGCTCTCCTTTCGAGTGGTAAGTTTATTTACTTTTAAAATGTATATAGAGTAAAAATCTCAAAGGCTAATTCAACATCAAGGTCTCATAAAAGAGAAATGATGGTTTGCTTAAAATGTGCCTTTATTGCAGGATTTATACTTTCAGACTAAGATTGTATAAATCATTTAAAAAGTCTCTAGTATAGTAATAGCTAAACATTAGAGAAAATGTAACTTATTATCTATCACATGACTTGGAATTCTGTTTAGGTAATAATTTTAAAAGATATTTCTATCACACTCAAAAAACTGCTATTCTAAAATAACTAGAGAGATATAGATAGCCGTGTATTTGACAATGTAGTCACAAAGTAGTTGTGTCTAGAAAACTTACACTATTTCATATCTATTGTGCTAATTACCAAAATACTTTCACATTTTTAGATTTGTAAGCTCAGAACAGAGTTTTGAGTTTCAAACTTTTGCCACCATAGAGTTGGTTGGTTCTCTCATTATGGGTAGCTTTTTAGAGATGTATTAATACCTGTTGTATCACTTTCCCTCCAGTTAGGAAAAGAGAAATTTTAATGTATTACAATTCAATGTAAAACAAGAAACTGGTTAAACAGTGTTAGGGGATTGAAAAAAATCAAAACAATAACTAAGGTCATTTAGATAGAACCATAGGAATCATGTGATGCCCCAGTGTTGGGGTAACCAAGACCCCGTAGCCTGGAGAGAGGAACTCTTGGAGTTAGAACACAGTTCTGAAATGAGGGTGTTGCCTGGCAGATCTAGCCCTTGGGCTTCTGTGGAGAGCCTACTTCTGGTTGACTGTGGTAGCTTAGGAGTTCAAGAATTCCAGGAGATTATATCTTGTATGAGGCTGTATCACTGTGGCCTGTTACTGGTTTTGTAGCCAGGAGCTCAGGGTACCTTTGATGGTATGGAGAAAAGCTGGAGACTAGCTCTTCTTACTACTGGAACCACATGCTACAGGGTTGAAATGATGGAGGGATTATTCAGGAAGAGCAAACTGCCTCACTGGAACCACCACCCTTTCCTTCTTCCTGCTGTCTCATCTCTCTCTAGTACTCCCTATGGAGCAACAGGAATCCAGCTGGCAATGGACAAATGTAGTGTACAGCAGTTTTTCTCAGTCTTTGATCTCAGGACTCTCTGGAACTCTTAAAATGTATTGAGGACCTGAAAGAGTTTTTGTTATGTGGGAGATATCTATTGATATTTACTGCATTAAATATGGGATATTCTAAAAAAAAAACAACAATAAACCCAGTACATGTTAACAAAAAATAGCTTAGTTTTTTTTTAATGAAAAAAATAACTATTTTGAAAAAAAACAGTGAGAAGATTGCAATGTTTTACACTGTTGCGCATCACTTTAATGCCTGGCTTCATGGAAGACAGCTGGATAATCATATCTACTTCTGTGTTTCTGTTGCTATGTCATACATCATGTAGCCTCTCAGATACTTCATTATGTACTCCCAAGTAAATGAGAGAAAAAAAGCACATGATATCTTAATATTGTTATGAAAATCATTTTGACCTTACAGGTCCCCTACAAGGAGTTCAGCAATCCCAGGAGAGCCTGGAATCTAGAGTTTCAGCCCTTGAAGTAGAACACAGACCTGTAGGCAATGAGGGAGGAAGACATTAGTAACTGACATTCTGATAAACAAAAATTTAAAGACATATAATTAAGAAATAGGTTGTTGAGTTGGAAGCAAACAAACAATCAGATGAAGAATCCATAATATCAAATCCTATGTTGTGATACTTTCCCTTCTGGTTAATGATGCAACTTATTTTTCTAGAGAAAACATGTGTTGGCATAAACTTTTTAAAACAAGAATACACTTATTACAAGATTATCCTTCAAGATATAGAACAACTAACATGCTATCATAATTTCTCACCTCTTATAAAATAATTTTAGTACCTTAAATAATTCCCTTTCTAGCATGGATTGAGGGTCC
>NW_006952906.1:0-322 GCF_000164805.1 Carlito syrichta | reverse complement strand
CCCTGATGATTAGTGAGGTTGAACATTTCTTCATGTGTTTGTTGGCTGCTTGGATATCCTCTTTTGTGAAGTGTCTGTTCATATCTTTTGCCCATTTGATAATGGGTTGTTTGTTTTTTTCTATTCAGCACGTTTTAGTTCCTTGTAGATCTGGGATGTTAAGCCTTTGTCAGACCTGGTGTTGGCGAATATTTTTTCCCAGTCTGTAGGCTGTCTCCCTGCTCTCTTGATGGTTTCTTTGGCTTGTCAGTTTAATAAGGTCCCACTTGTCTATCTTCTCTCTTATGACTTGTGGGTTTTGGGTTTTGTTCAGGAATTGGAT
>NW_006952905.1:0-309 GCF_000164805.1 Carlito syrichta | reverse complement strand
GGAATCTGGGTTATACAAGTCCTCAGTCCTGAAACTCTACAGGTCATCTTGCTGATGGCTAAAGAAGAATCAATGATTCGAGGCATGAATGTGGGTAATAGCAATCCTCATATACAAGAAACTACATGGCCACGTGCTAATAAAAGAAAATAAATCTGTTTTTCATGGTTCGTCTATCAAAAAATCTGTATGACTTCTTACTAAGGGCTAAACAAGAATCAGGGTTTCGAAACAGGAATGATGGAAAATACAGTCCTCACATACAGGACACTACATGGCCTCCAACTAAGTACGAATAAAGAAACATTG
>NW_006952904.1:0-339 GCF_000164805.1 Carlito syrichta | reverse complement strand
GCTCTGAACCCAGGAAAAAGACCAGTGTAGAAATCTGTGAAACTACCAAGACCAGAAGAGGAGAGTGTAAGGGTGGAGAATGGGGGAAGGTCTGGGGTGAGGGACACAGAAGGACACACAAAGAAAGTAATGATAAAACACCTCCTTTCAAAATGGACCAGTAAATCAACTTTACAAAATAAGTGATGAGTGAAATGCAAAGAATGACAGTCAGCAAATTCAACAATCAGACAGAAACTCACTTTAATTTGTTTTGCAACTTTTTAAGTAGCATTTAGTAGAGTCACAATGCTGTGCAATCTTCTCTATCTAATGCCAAAACATTGTCATTATTCCTAA
>NW_006952903.1:0-5470 GCF_000164805.1 Carlito syrichta | reverse complement strand
TCTGTGTTAACTAACATTAAATTGTCATCTGTTCAGGATGCAGGTGTCCGAGTATAATATCTTCATCCTTTGCCTATCCGTCTCTCCTTCAGGACATCTCACGACCCTTGTGGGGCTGGACCCCCGCAGGATAATGCCTATTCACATTAGGAGTGGTTCTTTCCCACCAAGTGTACCAACTTACTTGAAAATCTCACCTGAAAGCACACATACAGAAACTCCCAGACATAATGATTTACCAGCTCTTAAATTGCCTCTAATCCAGTCCACATTACCCAATATCAGCCATCAGAGAGGCAAAACCCATCAGGAAATGAGAATCCCCTTTAATTTAAAGATGTGTCTGAATGGCTCCCCATCACTCCCAGAAACGAAGGTTCAGTCTTAACACCATACAGTGGAAATTAAAATTTAATAAAGAGATGTCCTAAAATTCAATGTGTTCATATAATGAAAGGTTTTTTTTTACTGTACCCAGCAGGTCCTAAGTACTTGTAATGAAATAAGTCAACAAACAGCCTGTATCATGTGGAAACCTCTTTTTATCCGCATTCTCCATGCTGCAGTTCTTTCTTCTTCCTTCAATGCTCTCATCTCTGACACCAAAGATGGAGCAGCCCCTCAGCTCTCCAGATTCCAGGAGAGACTCTGTCCTCCTGGGACACAGACTCTGTGGAGAGGCAGCTCTTTTTCCTGACCAGTGAGGCTGCACAAATGGGAGAGTAGAGGAAGCTCCCTGGGGGCTGTGAGGGACTTGCAGAAAAATGGGGAGGAGGCAAAGTGATAGGAGTGTGGGGAAAAAGAATTAAGAATTGTGATGGCTGAAGCAGATTGCCAGGTATAGAAATAGTAAGCTATTTTGGCCACAAAATGTCCCTGCTATGTGCACCTCACAGTGAGTTTTGAAAGTCACTCAAAGGCACATATATGAGGAAAGGGAAAAGGTAAAACAATATTTCTAACTTGTATCTTTTGTCTTTGTTATTGATTTGATTACCATGTAAAGTCACCTAAATAGAAAAACAAAATGCATCAAAACAGGGATCACTCCTTTCTCTATGTGTTTCCAATTCTACTCACTAGGCTGCAACATGTCTACACTACATGCAGAGATAGAAAAATTACTTATTATTTGGGTGACCAACTGTCCTAGTTTCTGCAGGACTCTCTTGAATGTCTAGTTGCCCAAAAGCTTTCTATTTCTGGTCTTATCTGGAGAGTTGATCATCTTAAATATAACCTGAACATTTATTCTTGTAAATTATGTAATAAAATCAATGGCCAATGTGATAATGGAATAATCCATTTGAATCTAATTTTCAAGTGAAAAGAAATAAACTATCATTTTTAAAAAAAGAAAAATGACCATTCATGTACCTGTGTAAATGGGAGAGGAGATGGGGTAGCATGACTTGCACTGCCTGATTCCAGACAGAGGGAAGAGGGGCATCTACAGCTGTCTCGTGATAGGTGAACTTCACAAAGGATATTCTCAATCCTGGGAGGCCCGCTTACCTCCTTTTCCCATACTTTTCCAGACTTGATCTTGCTCTTCAATCTTACTTAGCCCCCAGAATGTCTCACATTCACAGGAGATGGGCTAGAACCTTGCTGGGGTATATCAAGAGAACAAGGAAACATCCCATCAGAACACACACAAAAGGCTGCCTTTATACTAGTTTTGCTCTTGGCCAGGGCTGAGTCCTTTCTTAATGCCAAGGATAGTCAGATCCCAAATCAAACTTTGCAAAGTACAAAGGGACAATATGGGGAAATATTCAGAGCTGCTCACCCCTCCAATACCTGGAGAAATAATGACTCAGGAAATGTTCAACTTCTTTTTTTTTTAACTTTTAATTTTTTTATTTTCAAGATGTGTGGGATAATTCAGGGTTAAGTATACAAACATTGATCATGCAGGTACCCTTGTTGATGAGGTGTGCTCCCCCTTCCCCAGGCAGATTCCCACAACTGCCAATCCAGCATCCTGGTCCCCCTCCCAGCAGTTTCCCACTACTGCCAATCCTTTTCTTATAGTATTATGATAATTATTCAAAGTCCGCTTATGAGTGAGAACAAGTGATACTCAGATTGTTGTTTCAGTGACAGATCACTCAGTATTATAGACTCTAAGTCCATCCAGGTTGCTATGAAGTTCATGATTTTGTTCTTCTTTATGGTTGTGTAATATTCCATTGTGTATATGTACCACATTTTAAAAATCTAGTTCACTTTTGATGGGCAGCATGGCTGTTCTTGCTACTGTGAACAATGCTGCGATAAACACATGTGTGCAGGTATCTTTTTCATCGAGTGATCTGAGTTCTTCCAAGTATATGCCCAGTGGGGGGATTGCGGGGTTGTATGGAAGATTGATTTTTAGATCTTTTAGGAATCGCCACACTGTTTTCCACGGAGGCTGTACTAGTTTACACTCCCATCAACAGAGTACAAGTGTCCCATTTACGCCACATCCTCTCCAGCATCTGTTGTTTTTTGTGTTATCGATGATAGCCATCTTGACTGGAGTTAGGTGGTATCTTAGTGTAGTTTTCATTTGCATTTCTTTGATGTCTATCAAGTCTGAGCATTTTTTCCTAGATCTGCTGACTGCTCATATATCTTCTTTTAAGAACTGTTTATTCATATCTGTTGCCCACTTTGTGATGGGACTGTTTGTTTTTTTTCTTTTTGGCACATTTGAGTTCCCTGTGGATCCTAGATGATAGGCCTTTGTCAAAAATACAGTTGGCAAATATTTTTTCCCAGTCTGTGGGCTGTCTCCTCACTCTCTTGATGGTTTCTTTATGCCCAGATTCTTCATTAAGGATGTTCTCAGTTATTTCCTGACTACAAAAATTTCTCTAAAGAACTGGGTTTTATTTTTGTTCATGATGTTTTCAGTTGGCTTCCTAATGAAATAGATTCTTGTTTTTTTTCCTTTCTTTTCTTTTTTTTTCTATATTTTTCTTGCTTTTTTCAGAAGGGAGGTCTGGCATACAAATTCACTTTTTAATCCTTGTGAGCATTATATTTTTACTATTAAATTATTAGTGCTAGACTTCTATTATGAATGTTAAACTTTATTATTCTCAGAAGAAGAATTAATAATTGTTTGACTTCTTCTGAGAAAACCAAAGTCATGTGTTGGAAGCCAGCCATAGAGGCCCACTGAGCATTAGGGATCAGGAAGGGCCGTTGGCCCCAAGACTGGGCCACATTCCAAAGTTCACAGTGGGCTACCTGCAAGTAACCCAGCCACATTCTTTCAACAAAATGGTTGTCTTCTAAAACTATATTCTACAATTTACACCTTCAATAAATCCTAAGATCATGACCCAGAAGCCTGTGACCAATACTAAGGCTCTTAGATGTGACACGCGTTTGAATTATAAGTTGTGTGAAAGCCAAAACTGCAGTTTGCAGGAGAATGGGAGCAATGAGCTTCTAAAGTTAGCTTGTTTTCGTCCTGGTCTCAGAGTTTTTATGTTTTGAGTTCACAGGAGCTTAATCTGGTTAGTGCTGAGTAGAAAAGGGGAGGAAATGAGGTCAAATAGCTCCCGAACGCATCCTAGTGGTCTCGGGGTCAATGGCCCTTCCTGATCCCTAAGGCTCAGTGGGCCTCCATGGCTGGCTCCCAATAGTCATGGTATTCTGAAGACTAGAGATGATTAAACATAGCCTGCAAATCTCTTTCATTTGGAATCTCACAGGGTCTGATCTATTTTCTATTGCCAATGCACTGCTACTGAAGCTATGAAATATCAAGCACCCTCCCTCTCTGCCCAGGGACTATTGCAGAAGAGGTGGACATGTGAGGTTGTAAGGGCCAGTTTCAAGTGGTGGGGTGTAGAAAGCAGCCAGAGTAACCCCACCTTGAAGTGAAGTTGCTTCAATTACTGATGACTGATTCACCAATGACTGATGCTTATCTTCTGCATACCAAGGTGTTCCTGGGCATAGATAGCACCTCATAAAGAAACAATGCCACAACACAGATTACTCCTCATAGAGATGTTTAGCTAACCTCTCCAGTACTCATTAAAGTACAGTATCACAAGAAAGTGTGAGGTGTGGCCAGTTGAACATATTCTACCAAAAAGGATTGCTATATAAAGTATATTTTCTGGAGAAAGGATATAGGACTCTAAAAGCTTATGGCCACAAGACATAGCTTCTATTCATAATTCCCAACTAAATGTGTGGTTTTTTGTTTTTCTGAGAAACTGGCTTTGTTTTTTTCTTCAGCCTCTCAGCTTCCTTGGCCTTTGGAGGTAGGCTTGCCTTCTCACTGCAGAACAGCAAGAGATCCATTTCCCCCAAAGAAGGGTAGCTTTTCTTTCACTTACTCAAAGATTGTAGTACCCATGCCCATTTGTAGTGTAATTTTTTTAGGCCAGTGGGAAATATAAGGACTTTAACACCCCTCACCAAATATTCTTTATCATTCAGTCTATTACCATGCTAGAGAGAGAAAATCAGCACAAACGTCTTCTTTCTGCCTCCTGAAATCTTTTTCTAGGACACAGCAGACAAATAACAAGTAGGCAGTGCTCCTATCCCAAGAGTAGCCTAACTCAGCAGACAAATGGTAATCAACTCATTGTAAGATCTGAGAGAAGGGTTCCAGGACACTGCTCAGTGATGTCTCAGGCTCCCAAACTGCAAAGGAGAAGAAAATAGCACCTTCTTCAAGGGCTCACAGTGTTCAAGTTTGTAAACCGCTCAGCTCATACCTAGCACCTCATCATCACTAGGTACATAAAGCAATTAACATGTGTTTTGCAACAAGAGAAAACCTCTTCTCTCTTGCCTGCATCCTCCATGCTGCAGTTCTTCCATCTTCTTTCAATCTCTCATTTCTGACATTGAAGATGAAGCAGCCTCACAGTACCACAACGCCAGAAATTTAAAGACTCCTGTCCTCCTTGGCACAGGCTCTGTGGACAGGTGGCTTCTTCATCTGCTCAATGGTATGCACAGATGTGAAGGCAAAGGAGGCCCCCTGGGGCTTAGAGGAATCATTAGTATGTTGGAAGAGAGGCTTTTAAAAGTCAAGTGAATTGGATGAACTGGGTGATTTAGAGATTGTGAAGTGCTTAAGTAGATAGGTAGTTACTTCTTTTTGGCCAAGAACATGTTTCAGTCCATGAGTTTTCCTGGTGAGATATCAAATTCTAACCTCAAATTGCTTGAGACTAGGGAAAAGATAAAATAATGTTACTTATATTTACCTATTATTCACCTTGGCATATTGATTATTCCTGAAAAAACACCAAAAAAAGAAAGAAAGAATGAAAAGCGGTAAGTTACTGATGGGTCAAGGTAGGAAAATGAAAAGTGACCACACTGTGAAGAGGAGCTTGAGTGCAAAGCGATGGAGTCTGCAGTAAGAGGAGATGGCATTTCTGTTTCCATCCCTGAGACCAACCCTGAGTCACCCAGAAGGAAGGGAGGAAAGAAGGAATGG
>NW_006952902.1:0-362 GCF_000164805.1 Carlito syrichta | reverse complement strand
GACTCCAGATGGTGGATTGGTGAGCAGTCAAGAAAAGCTGATTACAATAGATTAGGTCAGCTTGGTATTATACAGCTGGAAAAAAAAATATCTAGAAAAGAGCAGTCAACAGTATAAGACGCAGTTGGGAATTGCAAAACAGTTGTCAATTGCTAGCCTCAGAAAGCTGGTTCTGTCCTTGCCTAATGAATAGGGAGTGAGGCGTAAAATAAACAGCTAGCAAAACATGACACAGCTTAAGCAATGTTAAAATGGCTGTTATTTAAGCTCAGAGGATATATGATTAAAATTAATAAGTAATTTTATAGGTGATGAAACAAGATCAGAAAAGGAAGAATTCAAACATAAACTCAGCTCGTTCT
>NW_006952901.1:4079-4530 GCF_000164805.1 Carlito syrichta | reverse complement strand
TGGTTTTACAGCTGTGTGGAAAGATGAGATTTGAAAGTCAATTTGCAACCAGGCATGGTGACTCATGCCTGGTAATCCCAGCACTTTGGGAGGCGGAGGCAAGAGGATTGCCTGAGTTCACGGGTTTGAGACCAGCCTGGGCAACATGGTGAGACCTCGTCTGTACAATAAATTTTAAAATAGCCAGGCATGGTGGCGCGTTCCTACTTGGAAAGCTGAAGCAGAAGGATCGCTGGAGCCCAGCTGGTCAAGGCTGCGGGGGGCCGTGAGTGTGCCACTCCAGCCTGGGCGGCAGAGTGAGACTCCAAATCAAACAAACAAACAAAATTTGCATTAATTTACTTTGAATACTTTGTGCTTCTTTTTTATTTTGTGTTTGTTTCTTTAGCTGTACATAAACAGTAAACTATAACCAAGTGTTTAAAATTATTGACTTTGGCCCTAAAAATCC
>NW_006952901.1:3017-3745 GCF_000164805.1 Carlito syrichta | reverse complement strand
GAGAATCTGACTCAAAAAAAGAAAAGAAAGGAAACCAGGACTGCTCAGGCTGAAGCTAGGTGACATCATCTTCAAGTTAATTTTGTATTTGATATTTTAAAAATGAGAATCATTTCATCGTTGCTTGTCACTTAGATTTGTTTTAGGAAGAGACATTGCCCAAGCTGATCTCAAACTCCTGGCCTCAAGCGATTCTCCTGCTTTGGCCTTCCGAAGTTCTGGGATGGCAGGTGTGAGCCATCCTGCCGAGTCCATTGTTTTTTGCTAAGAGGGAAACTTTTATAATTTCTTTTTTCTCTTTTCTGTTTAAAGATAATAGGATATCAAAGTATATTTTTATTTTACTTATTTATTTATTATTATTTTTGAGTTAGAGTCTCACTCTATTTCCCAGGCTGGAGTGCAGTGGCATTCTCACAGCCACCCCAGCATTGACCTGCTGGGCTCTGGCAATTCTTATGCTTCAGCCTTCCAAGTATCTGGAAGTACAGACATGTGCTACAATGCCCAGATAATTTTTATTTATCATTAGAGATGATGTCTCTCAAAGTTTTCCGGGCTGATCTCGAACCTGCAGCCTCAGGCAATCCACTTGCCTCAGCCTCCCAAATTTCTGGGATGACAGACTGAGCCACCAAGCCCGGCCCAAGAATATTTTAATTACTGACATTACATTTTTAATTGTGATGAAATACACATAACATTTACCATTTTAAGCACCTCTAGGG
>NW_006952901.1:0-2671 GCF_000164805.1 Carlito syrichta | reverse complement strand
TGCTGCAGTCACGGGTGGGGTGTTCAGACAGGCTGTGGTTGGGATAAAGAAACCATATCCTTTCAGTCTTATGTGTGTGTGTTTTATTTTTGTGATGATGTGATTGTCGTAAAATGGCTGTGAAATGGCAGATAATTTAGAGTGTGCTCATCTGCCTAGGGTTACAGACCAGTTTGAAAGACTGTGATGTTTTCAGTCCTTTGCTGCAGGGTCTTGAGGGTTGTGTAACTCTGAGTAAGGTCCGGGATGCTTGGCTGGGCTACCTTTGCCCAGGACTGTCTTGCGAGGGCAGGCTCTCACTGCTGGGTGTTCTGATGTCTGTTTTTAAAAGGGAAGCCGAGGGTGTGAATTCAGATGTGCATGTGGTTTAGAAACGTCACTCCTGCCAGCATGCTGCCCTGCTGCTGAGGCCCAGCTCCTCGGGCCGGGTCCACACTTGTGCTTCCCATGTTCTGCCACCGAATTCTTGGCCCTCGCCTGCCTTCCACCTGGAGTAAAACCTTTTCTCACATTTTCTGTAGGTGACAAGACTTTTGATGACCACAGCAAAAAAAAAACCAAAAAAAAACATGTATCTGCAAGTTGTTCTTCATCTTTCTCCTTGGTCACAACATGGACTTTGGCACATGGAGGCTGTGAACCTGCTGAGTTCCAACAGCTAAACGGAGAAGCAGATAGTGAGTATCACTGTGGGTGGAGGCACGGAGGACAGCAGTCTGCACCTGGCTGTGCCCAAGGCTCTGTGCTCCAGGGACCCTCTGGCTCCTGTTCTGCTCCTGCTGACGTGAGCCATGAGGTGGCATGCATGGAGATGCATATCAGGCCTGCATTAGTGCGTGTGCTGAGTTCGGGCACTCCTGAACCCCCAGCCCGTCCGAGTGCTCCTGAGCCCTTTGGGAGCCAGGAATGCGACGGAGGGTCTCTGATTCCTGGGCGAGGTGGTTCTCATGAGGTGGCCCTCCCCTCTCCTGCTACTTTCTTCAAAAGAAGTTTTTTGGAGTCAGGGTTTCATGTTGCCTGGACTGCAGTGCAGTGGTATGATCACAGTTCCCCACTGTCTTGACCTCCTGGGCTCAGACAATCCTCCTATCTCAGCCTCCCGAGAAACAGACTACAGGTGTGCATCACTATGCCCAGCTAATTTTTTGGTCTTTAATAGAGATGAGGTTTTACTATGTTGCCTAGGCTGTTCTCTGTCTCCTGGGCTCAAGCAGTCCTCCTGCCTCGGCCTGCCAAAGTGCTGGGATTACAGACGTGAGCCACTGCACCCGGTCTCCTGCTACTTTCTTTATGCTCTCGTGTCTGACATGTCTGGAATTTTTCCTGTTGGCCTAGATGGGTGGCAAATGAGCCCAGAATGAACTGCATTCGGCCTGCTACTTCCCACAAGGCCAGCCTCAAGAGAGTGGGAGGTTGTTTCGACATCCCATCCTGAGTGGACTCATCCCATGGACCCGTGCCCAACTTAGTTTCTGAAATGGGTGCTTCCTCCACACGCTGGAGTCATGGATGTGGGGGGTGCTCCTCTGTCTCCTCCCAGCCCTCGCCCCACCAGGGACCGGGCACCCAGTCTTAGGGCTCTTCCCACAGAAACCTTCCCAGGGTTTGTAGGCTTAGCTCTCTGTTCTTCATGGAAACATGAATTCTGTGTGTTTTTCCAGTGTTACAAAGTGACTTTAATTTTTTTTAAATTAAACTTACAGAAACTAAAACACACTCCAGGTGTCTCTGGGTTTTTATTAAGCTTTGGCATTTACTGAGTGAGCACTTAGGGAGTGTCTGCTGTGCACCAAGCCTGTGCCAGGTTGGGGGACTTGAGGACCTGGGAACCAGAAGCAGCTGTTGTCTGGGGAGATGGCCTCACCCAGCCCCACAAACACAGAACGGCAGGCCTGGCCAGTGCCACAGAATATACTGAAGGAGGGATGTAGTCGTGCTGTGCTGGTGCTGGGGTGAGGCAAAGATGACTGCGGGGCTGCGGGCAGGAGGAGCAGGGCTAGCAGAGCACATAGTGCCTGCCAGAGCCCTGGGCGTGAGTAAAGGGGCTGGCCGGGCTGTGGTGGCTGGGAGGGGGCACTCCCTGCAGGCCTTTCTGGGAACTGTTAACCTGGGCTGTCAATGATCAGATGGTCCTCCTGGATGAGGAGGATATGACCCATGTGGATGACTGTGAAGAGGTGGCAGTGACACAGGACTGGCTGGGACACTGGGACACAGATTCAGGAGCAGTAGGCAGCAGTCATTTGGGTGTCTGGGAATCATTGTAGTTGAAATCAGCATGTCAGCAAAGGCGCCTTCCCCTCCAGAGTTGAGGACAGTGTGACCCACAGGGAGTGAGCTGTGCTTGGGGTCTGGTTCCCATTGGAATCTGGCTAACAGTTGACCCTAGTCAGGCTTGCCCTGTGTAGATGTGGTCCCATGGCAGCATCGTAAGAAAGGCGTCCTTCGGTTCTCGACTAGAGCCGACACTTCTGTGGAAACTGGTGAGTCCTGTGTCATGCCCTCTATGGTACTTGGGTTTGTGGAAGGCCAAGGTATCTGTTTTGTCATGTGCCGGGTCATGGGGCCACGGGGCCCCAGAGCTTCACATAGGTTCTGTTCTTTTGGCTTCCTGGAACCAGGGCTACCTCTTCATCTCCATGCTGCTGAAATTGAACAGTGAGCTGATCTG
>NW_006952900.1:0-465 GCF_000164805.1 Carlito syrichta | reverse complement strand
TTTTGGTGTCTGTTTTCAGGATCTGGTTGCCAGGCGGGCCAGTTTATTTTATCCAGACAGCAGCACTGAACAGTAGGACTTCCTGGGGTTATGGGAATGTTCTACATCTGTGCCATTCAGTATGGTGGCTACTAGCAACATGTCACTGGAAATGTAGCTAGCATGACTGCGGAACTGAATTTTTAAACTTCATTTAATTTAATTAATGTAAATCGGAACGACCACACGTGGCTAGTAGCTGCCACGTTGGATACCACAGCCTTGTTGTCCAAGTGTGCCTGGACATTAATTAATTGCTCCTGATGTTTATAACACTACAGATCTTGGCAAACTGCTTCACATCCTTCCTCTCAAGTCATCCCAATCTTGGGAGACAGATAGGACATGTTTTCCTTTTATGAAATCATTGAGGAAACATGGTCACATTTGCATTGTTTGAATTTCTGAGAATAGAACAGAATTTTT
>NW_006952899.1:0-692 GCF_000164805.1 Carlito syrichta | reverse complement strand
TTCAATTAGTCTTGACACTTAGAAAGAATGTTTTCTTATTTTATTTTTTAAAGGCAGGGCTAGAGTTTGAAAAGACATCTAGATTTTTAACTAGCACCAGTTCAGCAATAATAACAACAAAAACAAAATTATGCCAATCTCCTAATCTCTGTCAACTTGAATATGTCACCTTGCTTAGAAAAAGACTCTTTGGACTTCCAGCAAGATGGTGACGGGGCAGCTTGGTCTTTGAGACCCTCCATAGAGAAGAACACAAGGAGACTGTGGTTTTCCCCCCGGAGGTTGCAGATCCAATCACTGGCAGCCTGCTCTTCACACAGAGCTCGGCCGTAGACATCACTGAGGCATCACCACGGTCTGGACAGCTAGTGCAGCTGCCACTGCCGCCGCCACAGCCACTACCATGACAGCCATTCCACATCACACCACCAGTGCCTGAGGTGAGCTGCTGCTGCCGCCACAGCTAAGGCAGCCATTACACATTGCACCGCCCGTGCCTGAGGCAATCCATGACTTCAGACCTTGAAGCCCCTGCGAGCAAGATCTGCTGAGGTCGCTGCTGCCACTACTGCCTCTGTGATGTCCTGCCAGGTCATGGGTCTCCTCCCATGTGCCTTGAGGCACATCTGACTCTGAAGAAATACAAACGATCATTAGAGACTATTATGTACACTTGTATGGAAACAAACTTG
>NW_006952898.1:0-764 GCF_000164805.1 Carlito syrichta | reverse complement strand
CTCAGAAGACTGTGCAACCTCGCTACCAAGGGTTTCTGTGCTGCCTCTGTCTGCCTACCACTCACTTCTTGTGCCATATTGAGCCAGAAAACTGATTGTCAAGTGAGCTAGGATGAGGATTCATGGGACTAAGAATTCCAATTCATTGGACTGGGATAGTGCAAAATAAATAATTAAGACTATAAATCTGATTATCTCACCCATTGCTGGTGCTTGTTTGACTCTCTAATATTGATAGTCTGTTTACTTCCCTTAAAATAATCAATACAGTTACAAATGTTGTCTGTGCTTTCTTATTCCTTGATTCCTTCTTCATGTTTGAGCCCATCATCTTTTAACTGTTCTTACTCAGGTCCTGTTTTTGTTAAAAACAAAAAACAAAAAACAAAAAAACCAATAATAACCAAGTGAAAACTTTCAGACCCTAGGTCAAGACATAAAAATCTTATTCTCATAACAATTTTCACTGAAATCCCTTGTAGGAAAGAATTTGTCTTTGCTTAGTATGGTCCTATCCCAGGATCTATGCATATTTTATATTGTGTGGTAAGGGGGAATTCAGTTTACAGATGGAATTAAGGTTGCTAATCAGTTGGCCTTGAGATGAGGCAATGATGCTGGATTATGTGAGTGGGCCCTATGTCACATGGACCCTTACCAGTGTAAGAAGGAGGTCAGAGAGAACAATGTGAAGATTCTATACTTTCTTTGAAGAAAATTTGACAAATTCTCTCCTAGACCTTACAGAAAGTAAGGAAGGCCTG
>NW_006952897.1:0-814 GCF_000164805.1 Carlito syrichta | reverse complement strand
GAACAAGATGAGATTTAAGTGACTGTTTTTCTTCCTCCAGACCGCCTTCTCTCCTTTTGTCTTTCCTTTCTTTCTTATGTATATTTCTTTTCTTCAATCCCTCCCTCTTTTCCTTCTTTCTTTCTTCCTTTTATAATCCTAAAGCAATAAAAATCATCTTTAAGCCATTTCAAAGTTTGATGTTTATATTTATTCTGGAAGACTATTGAAGTAAACATCATTACTTCCTTTCTATGGCCAAATGAAGTGAGACACAGAGAGGTTTTGTGACTTTCTAAGACTCTGTGATAGTTAAATAACCCTGAAAAGTTGATAGAATCTTCTGAGTTCCAGGTTAGCACTCTTGGAAGTGTAACTAGTCATGGGTAGAGCATGGGTGTAACTAGTCATGGGTGTAGCTAACTACTAGTAGCTAACCCCAGGGCATGTCAGGAAGAACTCAGCCAATCCCATCAATAACAGCTCCATCCAATATTCCTGCAAGCATAGACTGACTCTTGCATGGAGGTAACCTCCTGGTTGTGCAGAGGCACCTTTGCCTCTTGTCCCTTCTCCAAGTTACATTACCTAGAAATATCTACTCTATAATTTTGAACAAGTAAGAGTACATTGACTTAGAGGCTAAGAATATATCAGACCTCTTTATCAGGCCTCACTTGCACAAGTGAGCCTAAACTCTGTTCTCTGGAAATGTTTGAAATGATTCCCAGCACTGGCTGCCTGGCCCCTTCCCTTTAGGGCTGTCCTTACTATTTTCCTATCATAATTGTTATATAATGTAAAATATCTTTTCCAGAACCCCTGGGGTACTCAG
>NW_006952896.1:0-798 GCF_000164805.1 Carlito syrichta | reverse complement strand
GAATAACGAATCTGGGGTACACGAGTCCTCAATTCAAAAAATGTTCAATGCGTTTGGTACGGCGTAAAAGACTCGGATTTCGACGTCCCCCATATTTTCCAGAGTTGTTTCCTATGTGCATGTTCGGTATCAGTCATTTCAGAATCCCGCAACATTCTGGTCCTCTCGATAGTTTAAACGACAAAATGGCACTACAAGTACTTTGAGATTCTGGAATCACTAACGCCAAATTCCATGACACAAGTAATCATCTCAGGTTTTTGAATGTAAGCCCTGAGTTCAGGGTTGCCTCGTACTCCAGAAACTTCTGGTAGTCCAGCTATTCGGAATTAGGACCTTGGGATTACATGTTGCACCATGTTTTGAAGGTATTTAGGGAGGGCACCAGGGTCTTGGTTTACAAGTCCATAGGAGCATTCTGGAGTCTTTCTATTGGGAGCCACATGTCTGGGATTCTAGGGAATGGGAAAACATCTCGTCGTTCTTCTGAGAACGAAACAGGAATCTCAGACACTGTGTCCCCAGAAAGATTCTACTCATGTTACCAATGTGGAACAAGGAAAACAGTTTGGAGATGAGCAGCAAACTTCTGGGCAGTTGATAAATTTTCCCTGGCTTAAGGTAGTTCTCATACCTAGAAGCCTACAGGAATTTTCTAAATGCTAATCAGGAATTTGGAGTCCCAGTCCCCACACTTTTCAGAACTAATTCCTGTATACATACTACAATTCTGTCATTACCGATTCCCAGGAAACTGCTGCTCAACTTCTTAATTATGACAGAGAATCTGGCCATCTG
>NW_006952895.1:0-705 GCF_000164805.1 Carlito syrichta | reverse complement strand
TAATGGTAATTTCATTGCATCTGGAGATTGACTAAAAGTCTAACTTCTACATTAAAAGAGGTAAGTAAAGTTACGGAAACAAGTATGTCAAATTGTCATTGATGACATCAGCCTCAGAACTTTGACATCATAATGGGAGGAACTGTGACTATTGAGCAATCCTTAGGCTTCAAGCACTTGTGTACAGTGCTCTGCCAAATGCTGTATACAGGGTGGATTTCATTCCCAAGAAATGAGTGTTCACCTATCCAAAATATTTCCCCAAGGATAAGTGATCATTCAAAAATCCTCTAAACGATCTATTCTTTTTTTTTTTTAAAGCAGTGTTTATTGAGAAGACCGAGAAAAAACAAAACTGAGAAGGGACCTCTGGTAGTTACCCAAGAGGTAAGGATTGCACATCTATAACATTTTCTTTTTTTTTTTCCTTTTTATTGAGTTGGAGTGTCACTCTGTCGCTAAACTTGAGTGCAGTGGCCTCTCCTGGTCACCGCAGCCTCAAACTGCTGGGTTTTGACAATTCTTCTGCCTCAGCCTTCTGAGTAGCCATAATTGCAGGCGTCCACTACCATGCGTGGCAGATTTTTTGATTTGTTGTAGAGATGAGATCTTGCTGCCCAGTCGGGTCTCAATCCCAGAGACTCAGGCAATCAACTCACCTCAGCCTCCCAAAGGCATGGGATTACAGGCAGAGCCACCGAGCCG
>NW_006952894.1:0-5256 GCF_000164805.1 Carlito syrichta | reverse complement strand
AAAAAATATTTATAAAAAGTGGGCAAAGACTTGGTTTTTCGTTTATTTTTTGTTTTTAGATTTTTATAGACCATTTACTGAAGAAGAGTTATGGGTTGAAGATGAAGCATACAAAAAGAAAAATGTTTGACATTATTAGCCATTAGTAAGATTCAAATTATTTATGAAAAATAAAAATACAGTAACTTTTTATTAAGAATTAGAGAAGAAATGAAAAAGGAAAATTGATATATGCACACATGGAAGCTAAATTCTAAAAAAAATCTATCATACTGAATTCAGAAATAAGTTTAAAATAATAATATTACTATCCAAGAATGGGATCATTTCTGAAAGCAATGGCTACTTAACAATAGAACAAGAATGTCTAAAAAAAATAACATTATTTCAATAATCAGCCTGAATGTGAATGGCCTAAATACACCACTGAAAAGAGACAGAATGGCAAACTGGATAAAAATGCATGACCCAGTAATTTTGCTGCATCCAGGAAACTCATCTCACAACAAGAGACACACACAGACTCAACGTTAGAGGATGAAAAATGAGTTTCCATGTGAATAGATCACAAAACAAGGCAGGAGTTGTGATCTTAATATCAGACAAAACAATCTTTAAAAACAAAATTTTAAAAAGATATAGGAGGACACTACATAATAATAAAAGGTTCAATCTATCAACAAGAAATATCCATTTTAAACATATATGCACCCAATAAAGGAACACCAGCATTTATAAAGTGACTACTAAGTCAACGAAAAAAAGATATTGACTCTAACACTATTATAGCTGGGGATTCAAATACCTTATTAACAACCCTAGATAGATCATTAAGGCAAAATCAACATAGAGATCCAGAACCTCAACTTGACACTCAACCAAATGGACTTAATAGATACATACAGAATTCTCCATCCAACAACCACAGAACATATGCTCTACTCATCACCACATGGAATGCACTCCAAGATTGATCACAACCTCAGCCATAAATCAAAAATAAAAAAATTTCATAAGATTGAAATATTGCCATACACCTTCTCAGACCACACCAAAAAATTCCTCCAAAAACAACAAAGAAAGGGACACTAAACAGCATGATGCTGAATGATTACTGAGTCAATACAGAAATCAAAACAGAAATTAAAAGATTCCTGGAAACAAATGAAAATGAAGAAACATCCTACTAAAACCTCTGGGATGCCATGAAATAAGTTCTAAGAAGAAAATTTATATCTTAAGAACACACATCAAGAAAAAGAAAGATCACAAGCTAACAGCCTATAAACCACCTACGTGAGCTGAAAAGACAAGACCAACAACAGTCTAACTTTAGCAGAAGAATCCAGATCACCAAAATAAAAACCCAAATATGGGACATAAGAGTTAAAAAATAATCATAGAAAAAATCAACAAAACAAAAAACTGGTTCTTTGAAAGATTAAACAACATTGATGGATCTCTAGCCAGAATAACCAAGAAAAAGAGAGAAAAAACCCAAATAAACACAATCAGAAATGCAAAAGATTGAATCATAGCTGACCCCGAAGAAATACAAAAGATTAATAAAGATTAATATGCACACCTGTAAGGAAACAAACTTGATAACCTAAATAAAATGGAGAACATTCTGACATCACACAGCTTCCCAAGGTTGAAACAAGAAAACATTGAGACGCTAAACATTGAGACCAGTAACAACCCAGGAAATTGATTCCATTATAAGAAAACTACCTAAAAAAGAAAAAGTCCTGGACCAGATGACTTTCCAGCAGAATTCTACAAAATGTGCAAGGGGGAACTGACATCAATCCCATTGAAAGTATTTCAGGCAATTGAGAAAGATGGAATTCTCCTCAAATCATTTTATGGAGGTAACAACACAATAATACCCAAACTGGGTAAAGATTCAACAAAAAAAGAGAACTACGGACCAATATTTCTAATGAACATAAATGCAAAAATTCTCAAACAGATTCTAGCAAATCAAATTCAAAAACACATCTAAAAAATTATTCACCATGACCAAGTAGGCTTCATCCCTAGTATTCAGGGCTGATTCAACATCTGCAGATCATCAATGTAATTAAATAAATCAACAGATGTAAAAACAAGAACAATATGATTATATGATTAGATGCAGAAAAAACTTTAGATAAAATCCAGCACCACTTCTTTTAAAAAATCCTCAAACATCTAGGCATAAAAGGGACATATCTCAAAATAGTAACTTCCATCTACGATAAACCCACAACCAGCATATTGCAAAAGAGAGAAACTGGAAACATTTCCCCTGAATACCAGAACAAGACAAGGCTGCCCACTGTCACCTCTCTTGTTCAACCTTGTGTCAGAAGTCCTAACTAGAGCAATTAGATAAGAGAAGGTAATCAGGGGTATCCAAATAGGAATAAAGAAAGTTAAGTTATCCCTCTTTGCTGACTATATGATCCTATACCTCAAAAATCCAAGAGAATCTATCAAAACCCTCTTGGAACTGATGAAGGACTTTGGTAAAGTCTTGGGGCACAAAATAAATGGGCAAAAGACAGTCACATTCATATACACCAACAACAAACCGGCAGACAACCAAATAAAAAGCACAATACCATTCAAAATAGCCACACACAAAAAACGAAATACCACAGCATTTTTCTAACCAGAGAAGTGAAAGACCTTTATGATGAAAAGTATAAAAAACTGCTCAAAGAAACCAAGAAGACACAAACAGATAGAAAAATATTCTATGCTCATAGATAGGAAGAATCAACATTGTTAAGATGTCTATCCTACCAAAGGCAATCCACAGATTCAACACACTACCCATTCAATTACCAGCATCATTCTTTTCAGACCTGCAAATGATAATACAGAAATTCATATAACAAAATAAATGACCACCAACAGCCAAAAGATTCCTCAGCAAAAAAAAAAAAGTACAAGCGGTATGACACTTTAGGACTTTAATCTTTACTATAAGGATACAATAATTAAAACAGTGTGGTATTGGTACAAGAACAGGTATATGGATCAATAGAACAGGAAAGAGATCCTGGAAGTAAAACCTCAATTTCTCAACCAACTCATCTTCAACAAAGTCTTCACCAACAACCACTAGGAAGAGGAGAACCTATTCAGTAAATGGTGTTGGAAAGACTGGCTGACCACATGCAGAAGATTGAAACAGGACCCTTACCTATCACCATACACAAAAATCAACTCTAAATGGATCAAAGATCTAAACATAGAACCTTAAACTACAAGAACTTTAAAAAACGCAGGAGACATGCTTATGGAAATTGGAACTGGCAACCAATTCCTGATCAAAACCCCAGTTGTCCATGCCATAAGAGATAAGACAGACAAGTGGGACCTCACCAAACTGCAAATCTTCTGAAAAGCAAAAGAAACCATCAAGAGTGGGGAGACAGTCACAGAATGGGAAAAATATTTGCCAATTGTATATCTGACAAAGGCCTAACATCCAGGATCCGCAAGGAATTCAAATGTGCTGACAGTTTCTCCCAGCATTTTCTTCCCGGGGAGGGTTTGTTGATTTAAAAAAAAAAAAAAAAAGGAAAAAGAAAATGGCCCTCAGCTTCTGCATCCCAGCTGCTGCACCAGGAAAGCCCTGGCTGCTAATTCCCACGCCCCCTCGCTCACCAGCACATACACAAAATTTTCCATACACTCACTCACTCACACAGAGACAATGTCCTGACCTCCTCAAGGAGAAATTTAGTTCAAAATTCTTGAAGGCCTACATCGAATTCTCTGACAACATAAAAACAGTAGAATCAACAATAATTAAGAATGTTGATTATACTCTACAGACAGCTAAAACATAACAGGATTTAGATCTTGTCAAAATAGACATAAATTTTCATCCCTTACATGACTTATCAGAGATTCCTGATTGAAATAAGGATTTGTTTAAAGGAAATTCTGAGAAATTATCTATAGTTATTTTTTGTGGAATTGAAAGAATAAACTTGTCCCAATATTATATAATAATAAAATATTTTTTTTGAGTAACTGGAATAATTTGTTAAATGGCTACAATGTGATAAAACTCTAATGGCTGGTGGTTTTGTAACTCCAGTTCAAGAAGAGTTAATTTGAAACTTTCTCTAGAATTTACAAATGTAAACTAATGTTGAAACCACTATTTAATCTTATATTTATATATTTTTATATTTTCAACACTCTGATAGAGAATTGCCAATAACATTGTGCTAAAGAATCACAGAATTTTGTAAAAATGACCCCAGAAATCATATGATCCACATTCTTACTTCTATAGACAAGGACAATGAATTCTGAAGAGGTGTAAGACATGCCTTTGATTCCAAAAAATTAGAAAAACTGGGGGGAAAAAAAAGATGGGTGTGTTATTTTTGAGACTATATTGAGTGAACTTTGTTTTTGCTCCACCCAGTTTCTCACTATTGTGAATAGAGCTGTCTCATTACAAAAGAAATGTTCAATTTCTAATCCCCAGCTCCTGTAAGTGTAAGTGTGTGTGTGTGTGTGTGTGTGTGTGTGTGTGTGTGTGTGTGTGTGTGTGTTTGTAATCTGGTGCTTGCAGATGTAATGAAGTGAAGATGAGGTCATAGTGGCTTACTATAATGGACCCTAATTCAATGACTGGTGTCCTTTGAAGAAGAGGAAGATTTTGTATATAGAGACATGCACAGGGGAGAGAAAATGTGAAGGCACAGGCAGACACATAAGGCGAAGGCCATGTGAAAATAGAAGTAGAGACTGGAGTGATGCATCTACAAGCCAAGGAACACCAAGGGTTGCTGGCAATCGCTGAAAGCTAGAAAAAGGGAAGTAATAGACTCTCCCCCAGTGCCACCACAAGAAACCTGCCCAAAGCTGAGGGCATGGCATCTCAGCAATGAGGTCTTAATCCCCCTCCCAGTGTGTCTAGAGTGCAAATCATTGAGTGAAAGTAAGTTATTCTAGATTCTTAAATGTAATGGTGTTTGCCTTGTTGAGTTCTGGATTTGCTCAAGATCTGCCACTTTGGCCAGGCTTAGTGGCTCAGCCTGTAATCCCAGCACTTTGGGAGGCTGAGGGGAGTGATTTGCCTGAGTGTGTGGGTTCAAGACCAGCCCCAGCAACTTGGCAAGACTCTACAATAAATCAAAAACTAGCTGGGCATGGTAGTGCATCCCTGTAGTTCCAGCTACTTGGAAGGCTGAGGAGGAAGGATCTCTGGAGCCCAGTAGGTCGAGGCTGCGGTAGTCG
>NW_006952893.1:0-741 GCF_000164805.1 Carlito syrichta | reverse complement strand
CTTACTATTTTCCTAGCATAATTGTTATATAATGTAAAATATCTTTTCCAGAACCCTGGGGTACTCAGCATAGTGACCTTGCTCCTTGACAATCTACAGGAGATGGTGGTTTCCTCCTCCCCAAATACACACATGTTAATTTCACACTGATCTTTTCTTTCTGCACCATCTCTTAGTCCCTACAGTCTGTGCATGTCATCTGTAAAGATACACATAGCTTCCTAATTTAAGTATTTATCATTATTTTATGGCAAAATTACTCATTGATAGTCTTAACTGGAGCAGGATAATTAATCCCAAGTGGATTTATCTAAGGAAAGTCAACAGGAAAAAAATGGTAGGTTTTCATGAATGGAAACGATCTTCCCTCTTACAGTTTGCATAGAATGGCTCTCTTAACAAGGGTCAAGATGAGATGTCAGCACTTTAAATCACCTTAAGGTCAAGTTCCTTAGGTCAGATATGCATCAGGCATCAATAAGGGACTCTAGTAAAAAAAAATAAATGAAACTGTTTCTCTAAAGAAAAAAATATCACCTGTTAACACTTAAGAATGTATTTTGTAAATATGTTATCAAAATTCAGCTTTCTGGAACATATCAGAAATAAAGGAGAGAAATTATCTCCACCTCCTTTCCTAACGTCTGCCTTTCAGAGGAGGTGAGGCAGAGCAATTCTCAAAATAGAAGGAAGTCCTAGGAATGGCGGGAAGGGAAGGGCTGAGGAATCAAGTTAGAGTGG
>NW_006952892.1:0-2848 GCF_000164805.1 Carlito syrichta | reverse complement strand
TTTCATTTGGTTTGCAAACTCAACTGTCTTGGTTTACTAAAATTCACTCTTAGGGTTTGTATTGCATTAAAGTATATATCAATTAAGGAAGAATTTTGATCTTTAAGAAAATTTTTCAAGCCGGGCTCGGTGGCTCAGCCTGTAATCCCGCGCCTTTGGGAGGCTGAGGTGAGTGAATTGCCTGAGCCCACGTGTTCGAGACCCGCCTAGGCAGCGAGACCTCATCTCTACAATAAATCAAAATATCAGCAGGGCGTGGTGGCGCATGCCTGTAATTCCGGCTACTCAGAAGGCTGAGGCGGAAGGATCGCCGGAGCCCAGCAGGCCGAGGCTGCGGTGGCCGAGAGCTACCACTGCACTCCAGTCTGAGCGACAGAGTGAGACTCCAACTCAAAAAACAAAAAAAAAAAGAAAATTTTTCAATCATTCTTAATTTCCCTTAATAAAATTGCATAGTTTTTCCATTAGATTTGTTTGTTTGTTTTTAAGAAACAAGATCTCGATCTGTCACCCAGGCTGGAGTGCAGTGGAGCAATCAAAACTCACTTCAGCTTTGACCTCCTGTACTGAAGCAATTCTCTTGCCTGGGTCTCCTAAAGAGTCTTCAGATTTTTAGGGTTTGCCATTGTTGTTCTTCCAACAGATCTTGGGCCTTCTTTTGTCATTTCTCATCCAACGTCAAATATATATTTTGGGAGGTTTGATGCCTGATCCGTTTTGATGAATAGGACAGGATTCTCATGGTATATGCCTGATCACAAACAATCCCAAAAAACTCAACAAAAAAGCACAACCTTGCACAAAGGCCATTCCAAACTTACACAAATGTGTAAGTGTATAAAATGGAAAAATATCTTCTTTAAGGACTTCTGTCTAGCAACTGCCTTTCCAACCTCAGGTGTGGGTGTCTGGTGTATGATCCAGTGCTGCATGAAAATACAAAGAAATGCCCAGAAGTTAGATTAGAATGTATAGTTTATTTAGAAAGAAAATTGAAGAGAGAGACAAAGAGGAAATTCACCTCCCCAAGGGAGGGGAGAGAAGAGGATCTGGCCATAGCTTAAAGAGCACATGGCCACACCATAGTTTAACAAGGCAATGGCCTAAGAATTGTTTTAGAGTTGAACAGAATCCACCACTAAGGAAAGTGATTTGATAAACATATTTCACAGTTGGATTCTGATTCCTTCATCACTTCCCTACTACCTTTCTGGTGTTGGTTGTACCACCCAAGTAAAATTATTCAGATTATTATCTCAAGGTTAGTATCTGGAAAAATGCAAATTACACATTGGCTATTTAGCCAAAATTACTTAATTTTAATGACTTTTTAATAACCTTCCCAAATTAATTTTTAACTATGATTGGAAATTCTTCTTATTTCCTCAAGTATGCACATTTGAGGCTTAGGAAAGAAAATAATCTTCTATTTCTTTCTTTAGAATCTTTCTTTCTTTTATAACTCACCCCCGGATCCACTTCACTTGCCTCCATGCTACACTAGATGGCGCAGTAGGCGAGGCAAATTACAGAAAACGAGGCGGGGACGACTGAAGGACAATGCTGATTTTCGCAAATGAGAAATCTCTCAGACTTCACCAAGAGTCGCCAACATCTTCAGGAAGATGAGGAAGACTGCCAATGCTGGAGATCTTGATAATCAAGATAACGTCATTTTGTTATCGTGGCTTTCACACTTTTTTACTGTAACCGACTGTAAGATGTCTTAACCTGGGATGCAGTGACACACACAGACACACACACACACACACACACTCACACATGTACGCATCAGAAGTTCCGTGAAGGGATGCTAAGCCTTTCTACCTGTCACTTTTTCTGTGATAATTCTAGTCATTAAGCTATGCTACTTACAACCCATCAAATTGATTTTGGAAAAAGAACCCATCTATCTAGTGAATTTGTCGAGAAATATCAATCTTCACACCACAAAAAGATACTTATGGGGATAAATATGTATACTTTTATTATTCAATTATAATTTAGTAAAGCTGTGGGAGTAGAAAACATTAAAAAATAATATGAAATAAAGACCTTCTAATAGGAAAAATAAATGGGGAAAAAGCCTGTGCTCGGAATGAGACACCAATTCAAATAAATAATAAATACATACATACATATACAAATTCATAAATTGAAAGACCCATTATTTTTAAAATGTCCCTTCTCCTCAAATTAATCTGTAGGGTTCCATGCCATATTTAATCAAAATTCAAAAATCTTTGTGAAAATTTGAAAAGCAGCTTCTAAATATGTAACTACATGTTGTCAAGAACAAGGATTTATTTGAAAAAATATGACAAGGGGGAGCCTTTGCTCTAAAGGACAGTTAGACAGATAGATCCATAGATTGACTGATTAAGAAAGGCAGGTATTGGCCTAGGGAATAGGTGTATAGAGCAGTGGAACAGATTTGAGGGCCAGAGACAATTACCCAGACACATGGAGAAAAAAGTGGGTGTATGTCTTCTCAGAAAGTGTTTCCAGAAAATCTGTAGATTCTAAAATGTCACCTCATTCTTTAAACAAATGCACACACAAATCAGCTTTACATGGATTATAGATCCAAGTGTGAAAAACAAATAATTTTGGAAGTTAGTAAAAAGAATATCTTCATGAGTTTAAAATAGAGAAAAATGTTGAAGGTATGAGAAATACTAAATAGGAAGGAATAGATTACTAGAGATGCCTTTGTTAAAATTTTGAATTTACATTCATACAAAATTTCATAAAGAGATGGAAAAGACCTCTTACAGACCGGGAGAGTATGTTAGCATGTGACAGATATCAACATATATCATCAAAGAGCAAACACACGAATGTATAA
>NW_006952891.1:0-639 GCF_000164805.1 Carlito syrichta | reverse complement strand
AAATACAGGAAACTACATGGCCTCTTGCTTGGAAAAAAGAAGAAATCTGTTTTCACGGTTCCTCTATCAAACAATCTACATGGAGTCTTATTAAGGACTAAACAAGAATCAGGCTTTCGAAAGAGGATTCTTGGGAAAGAGTGTCCTCACATACAGGACACTAAACGGCCTCCAACTAAGGACGAATAAAGAAATTTTGTTGTACGAGTCCACAATCCAAAAAATTCACAAGGTGTACGCTATGGGACAAACAAGAAACAGGGATTCGAGCTCCCCAAATGCTTCAGAGCAATTTAGCATGCAGATATTTCGAATCGGTCATTTCAGGACTCCAGCAACATTCTGGTCCTCTTGTAATTTTTAAACGTGTATCGGGCACTCCAAGTCCGTTAGGTACCTCGGAGCAACTAAGGCCAAATTCCAGGACAAAAAGAATCTTCTTGCCATATTTGGATGTAACTCTGGTCTTAAGGTGAACCCTGTATTCCTTCCCCTTCCGTGTCTCTTGTTATTTTGAGAGGGGACAAGGGTTTTGCAGTTTCCAAATGTTTAGTACGTATTTTTAAAGTTAACGTGGAATCATTAATTCCACGTCCCTAGGAAACGTCTGGGCATCTGTCTTTTTGTATACAGAGTTTG
>NW_006952890.1:0-705 GCF_000164805.1 Carlito syrichta | reverse complement strand
CTACTTGCCTCATTAGTGTCTTATGGTACTACTTGACTAATTAGTGTCGTCTCATGCTACTTCCCTTTATTTGTCTTCTTTTACTACTGCCGTATTATTGTCGCATGTTACTACTTGCCTTATTAGTGCCGTCTGATACTACTTGCCTTAAATAGTGTCACATAATACTACTTACCTTTTTAGTATCATGTGATATTACTTGCCTTATTAGTGTCGTCTGATACTACTAGACTTATGAGTTTCGTCTGATACTACTTGCCTTATGAGTGCTATCTGATACTACTTGCCTTATTAGTGTCGTCTGATACTACTTGCGTATTAGTGTCTTCTGATACTTCATGCCTTATTCATGTTTATGCTACTACTTGTGTTTTTAGTCTGTTGTGATACTACTTTCCTTATTAGTATTTTCTGATACTTCTTGCCTTACTCGTGTCTTATGACACTAGTTGACCTTTCCTTGTTTTATGATAGTTATTGCCTTATCCGTGTCTTATGATAAAACTTTCCTTATTAGTGTCTTATGATACTACTTGCATTATTAGTGTCGTCTGAAACTACTTGCCTTATTATTGTCTTAGAATGCTACTTGCCTTAATAGTTTCTAATGATACTTCCTGTCTTATTAATTTCTTTTTGTACTACTTCCCTTATTAGTGTCTTATGATACTACTTGCCTTATTCGTTTCATCTGATACTGCTTGC
>NW_006952889.1:0-803 GCF_000164805.1 Carlito syrichta | reverse complement strand
TTAGGACTGCCCAAGAGGACAGAAGAGTATAAAAACACAAAGCTGGTGACTTCTGAATCCCAGCCATTCTGTGGCTCCTTTTGTGAAACTGGATAGAGCAACTTTCTACCCTGTGTTCCAGGAGGCCTGCACTCCCCACTTCCATATTGCTTCCCGAGTCAACCCTTGGAGAGACTCTACCCGGACTGTTGTGCTGAAAGTGGATCATGAGGGAGCCCAAATCAGAAATGCATTCATAAATCACTTTTCCTTAGAGTTTTTTTTTAAGGTTTCCATTTGAAATAGCCATTAACTGACCTAAGATAGCAAGATTTATCTCTACAATGGGATATTGTGATATGAATGTTTATTCCTCGCAAAACTCATATTGAGACATAATCCCAAATGTGACAGTATTCAGATGTGGGGTCTTTAAGAGGTGATTGGGTCATGAGGGATCTGTCCTTTTGATGGATGAATTGATTCATAGATTGACGAATTAATGGTTAATGGGTTAATGGATTATCAAGGGAGCAGAACTAGTGACATTATAAGAAAAGGAAGAGAGATCTGAACTAGCATACTTAACCCCTTCACCATTGCTTTAGTTTGAATGTTTGCTCCCCAAAACATCGTGTTTAAATTTAATCCCCAGTGCTGGGGTATGGGTCCCAGTGGAAGTGTTTAGGTCTGGAGGCTAGATTCCTTATTCATAGATTATTTTTTGGAAGATGTGATGGTGAAATAAGCTAAATCAGTTGATAAAATCAAACTGCTAGCAAAGTAATAATATTAACCAGCTTACTCCATTTTGTTTAAAACTT
>NW_006952888.1:0-814 GCF_000164805.1 Carlito syrichta | reverse complement strand
AAACAAGTTGACACACTTAATTTGTATTAACAGAACAGACAGTCCAATTTTTTTTTTTTGAGTTGGAGTCTCACTCTGTTGCCCAGACTGGAGTGCAGTGGCCGTTCCCAGTCACTGCAGCCTCGACCTGCTGGGCTCTGGTGATCCTTCCGCCTCAGTCTTCCCCTTCCAAGTAGCCGGAATTACAGGCATGTGCTACCACCCCCGGCTGATTTTTGATTTATTGTAGAGATGAGGTCTTACTGCCCAGGTGGGTCTCGAACCCGCAGGCTCAGGCAATCCACTCACCTCAGCCACCCAAAGGCGCGGGATTACAGGCTGAGCCACTGTTTTAATAGAGCCAGGTAATCAAGAAACTGCTGTGAATTCTGTACCTGAAGAGAATGATCTTAAATATACTTTCCCATTTTGTGTCATGTCCTATTACCCCATTTATGTCATTCATTAGTATGCATGTAGGATACCGATTACTTTTACATGCTGTGGTTTTTCTATGTGTTTTTCCTCTTGTCATATTTTTACAGATTCATATTTACATATTCATATTTTTACAGATTTAAGATATAATGCATATTGTTCTCCTGATGATTGCTTATTTTGCAGCATCATGAACTAACTAGACCAGGTGGGTTTTGTGAAGAAAAATAAAGCAGTCTCTGTGATAAAGACATGGTGGTGAATTGTATTGTGCATGTAAGCATGGGGAATGAATGTCTTGACTGGGATTGTTTTTGTTGTTGTTGTTTTGTTTTTGTTCTCCTAGTTAGTGCTTTTGTCACTAGCTTCTTTTGTAACTGTGGAAAAGTGTGCTAGG
>NW_006952887.1:0-910 GCF_000164805.1 Carlito syrichta | reverse complement strand
CACTCCCAGACATTAAACTTTATTATAAAGTTACACCTAATCAAAAGTATTGGTACCAGAATAGGCCTGTAGACCAATCGAATAGAATTGAGATTCCAGAGGAAAACTTCAATTTCTCAACCAACTCATCTTTGCCAAAGCCTCTACCACCAAACTCTAGGGAGAGTACCTATTCAGTAAATGGTGCTTAGAAAACTGGCTGACCACTTGCAGAAGATTGAAACAAGACCCCTACCTATCACCATACACAAAAATCAACTCTACATGGATCAGAGACCTAAACGTAAAATCTTAAACTATATAAACCTTAGAAAATGCAGGAGACACTCTTATTGAATTTGGAACTGGCAACCAATTCCTGATCAAAACCCCAAGTGTCCATGCCATAAGAGATAAATAGACAAGTGGGACCTCATCAAACTGACAAGATTCTGTAAAGCCAAATAAACCATCAAGAGAGCAGGGAGACAGCCCACAGACTAGGAAAAAATATTTGTCAACTGTATGTCTGACAAAGACTTAACATCTAGGATCTACAAGGAACTGAAATGTGCTGAAAAGAAAAAACATAGAGCCCCAATACAAAGTAGGGAAAATATATGAAAAGACAGTTGTCAAAAGAAAACTTGAGCAGCCAACAGATACACGAAAAAATGTTCAGCCTCACTAGTCATCAATGAAATGAAATTAAAACTACACTGAGATACCACCTAACTCCAGTCAGAATGACCATCATCAATAACCCAAAAAATAACAGATGCTGGAGAGAATGTGGCAAAAAGGGAATACTTCCACACTGTTGAGGGGAGTGTAAACTAGTACAGCCTCTGTGGAAAACAGTGTGCTGGTTCCTAAAAATTCTAAAATCGACCTTCCATATGACTCACAATCCCCCTTTTGGCAATCCCCA
>NW_006952886.1:0-778 GCF_000164805.1 Carlito syrichta | reverse complement strand
TTCTTAGGTGATTGAACCTCGAGATTCAGTGTACCTAAGTGCTATTCAGAAGACAGAATGCATAAAAAGTCTTAAAAATTTAGAAAATAAACCACTATCCTAACTTAGTATAGCTTTTTCCATTCTTAAAATTTGTGTATATTTTATTTGTGCACTCTGTATTTTCTGCTTGTTAACTTTGATTAAATGTTACAGACATGCAATTCTTAGAGGAAAATTTCCCTTATATATATAAAGGAAATCTAGAATCACATTCCCCTTATATTTTAAACCAATTTATATTTTCAAAAGGGTATTTCCTTTAAATCCCCTAGTATTTTCTCTACCTAAAACATAATGCTGTACTCTGCAACAAAGTATCTGTTTAATCTGACACTTTTAATCGCCAAGCTTTTAAAATCAGGCACAAAGAAAAAAGAGAATTTGGGGTCCAATATATATAAACCAAAATAACATGGAGATTTACAATGTATTAAGCATTTGGGCTACGCAATAGAATAAAAATTTACAAAATTGAAAATTCTGGAAAATTGACGAAGATCTTAGCTAAAGCGATGTTCAAATCCTGTTAGAAAAACGGCTCAAAGGCTGTGACATAATACTAAAAAAATACAAAAGTTTCTAAACAAAAGAAAGTGCTAAAATAGTATGTGATTTTGCTATAACCAAGCTCCAATAGTATTCGGTGACCATAATAATAAAAGACTACATCGTCGACCACCACCTCAGGTCCCTTCCCAGTGTGAGGGATTCTCTGTCCTCTCAATAAATACTGCTT
>NW_006952885.1:0-774 GCF_000164805.1 Carlito syrichta | reverse complement strand
TAAAAATGTGGCGGCATAGAAACCAAGAAGTCTGATTAAACCTTATCAAGAGACGTGTAGATTTAGGCGATGAGAGCTCGAAGAACCGGATTCCCTTTCTGTTCTCAGCAAGATGCCTGATTTTCCCTGTCCATGTGGATTCCAAAATTCTAGGTACCAAAATGCAGATGCCCAGATGTTTCCTAGGGACGTGGAATCCATGAACCCTGGTTACATTTTAATAATTCGTACTAAATATTTGGCAACTGCAAAACCCTCAGCCCCTCTCCAAGTAAAGTACAAACGGAAATTTAAGGATTACCATGTTCATCTTAAGACCAATGCTACATCCAAATACAGCAAGATGAAACTTTTTTTCCGAGAATCTGGACTTAATTGTCCCAAGGAACTTAAGGGACTTGTACTACTGGATACCCAATTACAACTCTCAAGTGGACCAGAATGTTGCTGGAGTCCCAAAAAGACTGATTCATAATACCCACAAGCCAAATATCTTTGAAACATGATACAGCTCGAAACCTCCATTCTTGTTTATACCGCAGCAAGTCACCCTTAGAATTTTTCAGATTGTGGACTAGTGTATCACAGATTACTTATTCTTCCTTAGCGAGTGGCCGTGTAATGCCCTGTATATGAGGACTCCCTTTTCCCAGAATCCTGTTTGGAATCCCTGATTCTTGTTTAGTCATTAGCAAGGTGTAATGTAGATATTGTGACAGAGGAACCGTGTAACACAGGCTTCTTATTTCTCCTTAGCGAGAGATCGTGTAGATT
>NW_006952884.1:0-761 GCF_000164805.1 Carlito syrichta | reverse complement strand
TAAACCTGGAGAAGTTTTATATAGGTGTGAACATATGGTTTTATTCACTTCTGGGAATAAAATCCACCATGTCTACCGCATTTGGCAGATCACTGTACACAAGCCCTTGAAACCTAAGGGTTGCTCAGTAGTCATGGTCCCTCCCATTATGATGTCAAAGTTCTGAGGCTGATGACATAAATGACAATTTGACATGCTTGTTTCCCTGACTTCGCTTACCTCTTTAATGTAAAAATTAGCCTTTGGGGCAATCTACAGATTCAATGATATAACCATTAAGTTAATATCATTCTTCTCAGACCTGGCTATTACAAAAAAAGGATTCATAAGACCGGGCCTCGATGGCACAGCCTGTAATCCTATGCCTTAGGGAGGGTGAGGTAAGTGGATTGCCTGATCCCGAGCGTTTGAGACTCACCTGGGCAGCGAGACATCAACTCTACAATAAATCCAAAAATCAGCCGGGCATGGTAGCGCATACCTGTTATACAGGATACTTGGAAGGTTGAGGTAGAAGGATCACCAGAGCACAGCAGGTCGAGGTTGCAGTGGCCGGGAGCAGCCACTACACTCCAGTCTAGGCGACAGAGTGAGACTCCAACTTAAAAAAAAAAAGAACATATTCAAATGAAATCATAAACACTTAAGAATAGCCAAAAGAATCTTATCAAAGAAACAAAGCAGGAGTTATAACTGTTCTAGACTTCAAACTTTACTATCTGTTTACAGTATTCAACATGGCCTGATATTGGTACAAGAAT
>NW_006952883.1:0-3674 GCF_000164805.1 Carlito syrichta | reverse complement strand
CCAGAACACAAGTATCTCTTGCCATATTTGGATGTAACTGTGGTCTTAAGATGACCTTGGTAATGCTTAAATTTCCATTTGTACTTTTATTTGGAGAGGGGCTGAGCTTTTTGAAGTTGCCAAATATTTAGTACGAACTGTTAAAATGTAACCAGGAATCATGGATTCCACATCCCTAGGAAACATCTGGATATCTGCATTTTTGTATACAGAGTTTTGGAATCCACATAGACAGGGATAATCAGGGCATTTTGCTGAGAATGGAAAGGGAATCCGGATCCTGGAGTTCTCAATCGCCTTAATCTACAAGGTCTCTGGAAAAGGTTTAATCAGCAATCTGGGCCACTATGTCGCCATATTTTTAGGTTGTCTTTTGAAAGGGGAACAAGGAAACTTGTGTTCCAATTCCACAAGAACTTTATGGGAGTCTTTCTCTTGATATGCAAGCAACTGGAATTCTATATCACCAGGAAATGTCTCAGAATCTTGATGAGAATGAAGCAGGAATTTCAGTATTGGGAGTCCTCATATACAGAACACAACATGATGTATTGCTATGGAAGAATAAGGAATCTTGGTTACACGAGTCCTCCATCCCAAAAACCTACAGAGCATCTTGCTAAGAGATAACCACCAATCAGATTTAGGGAGTAAGAATCTGGAAAATAGGAGCTTTGATATACAGGAAACTGCACTGTCTATTGCTAAGGAAGAATAAGGAATCTGGATCACACGTGTCCACAATGACCAAAAAAAACCTTCAGGGTGTCTTGCTAAGGGCTAAACACGTATTTGGGTTTTTGATGCACAATGTAGGGAAATGAAATCCTCATATACAGGCAACTGCACGGACTTTTTCTAAGAACGAATAAGGAATCTGGAAGACATGTGTTCTCAATCCCCGAAAAACAACATGGCGTCTTTCTTAGGTCTAAACAAGCATCAGGGATTCGACGCATGTATGTGGGAAAGGGAGTACTAATATACAGGCAACTGCAGGGTTGTTGCAAAATTAAGGAATGTGGGTTATACGAGTCTTCAGTCCTGACATTCTGCAGGGCTTCTTGCTGATGGCTAAAGAAGAATCAGGGATTCGGGGCATGAATGTGGGTAATAGCAGTCCTCATATACAGGAAACTACATGGCCTCTTGCTAAGAAAAAAAAAGAAAGCTGTTTCACACGGTTCCTCTATCAAAAAACCTACATGGCGTCTTACTAAGGGCTAAACAAGAATCAGGCTTTCAAAACATGATTCTGGGGAAAGAGTGTCCTCATATACAGGACACTAAATGGCCTCCAGCTAAGGACGAATAAAGAAACTTTGTTGTAGGAGTCCACAATCCAAAAAATTCCCAGGGTGTCTGCTATTGGACAAACAAGAAACAGGGCTTAGAGCTCCCCAAATGTTTTGGAGCAATTTAGCATGCGGATACTTTGAATCGGTCATTTCAGGATTCCAGCAACATTCTGGTTCTCTTGAAATTTTTAAACGTGTATCGGGCACTCCAAGTGCGTTAGGTGCTTCAGAACAACTAAGACCAAATTCCAGGACAAAAGGAATCTACTTGCCATATTTGGATATAACTCTGGTCTTAAAGTGAACCCTGTATTCCTTCCCCTTCCGTGTCTCTTGTTATTTTGAGGGGGGACAAGGGTTTTGCAGTTGCCAAATGTTTAGTACGTATTTCTAAAGTTAACTTGGATTCATTGATTCCACGTCCCTAAGAAACGTCTGGGCATCTGTCTTTTTGTATACAGAGTTTGGAATCCACATTGACAGGGAAAAATCAGGGCATCTTGCTGAGAATGAAATGAATATCCGTTTCTAGGAGTTCTCATTATCTGTAGTCTCCAGGGACTCTTGATAAGGTTTAATCAGCAATCTGGGTTTCTTTGTCCCTACATTTTTCAGAGCTACTTGCTCCATGGATATGCTAAATCTGTCAGTACCAATCCACAGGAACTTTCTGGTCCTCTTGTTAGTTGTAATCAAGGATTAGACCCTACAAATCCTTTTGTGTCCTAGGAACATCTATGACCATAATCATGTTCCCCAGAATCAAAAGGCATATTGGTACAAACTCCCTCGATTCAGTTGACCTCAAAATACAGAAAATTCTTGTGGTCAGGTAAGTCGGAATTGGGATGTTGGGTTTTGAAGATTCCACGTTTTGTGAAGGTCTGGTGAAGGGGAACCAGGATTCTTGGTTTCCAGTTCCCAAAGATCATTATGGGAGTCTTTTTCCTGATATCCAAACAACTGGAATTCTTGTTCTCCAGGAACAGTCTCGGCATCCTGCAGAGTGAAGCGGGAGCTGGGTAATGGGAGTCGTCATTTACAGGAAACTATATGTTACATGAGTCCTCAATCCCAAAAACTACAAGCTGTCTTCCTCAGAGGTAACCGCGAATCAGGTTTTTGTATTCGAAATCTGGGTAATGGGAGTCCTCACATACAGGAAACTTCACTGCCTATTGCTAAGTAAGAATAAGGAATCTGTATTACTGGTGTCCTCAATCCCAAAAGAGCTCCAGGTCATCTTTCTATGGGCTAAACAGGAATCAGGGTGTTTTAAGCATGAATCTGGGGAAATGGAGTCCTCATATACAGGCACTACATGATCTTTTGCTAAGAAAGAATACGGAATCTGGGTCACACGAGTCCTCAATCCCAAAAATCTACAGGGCATCTTGGAAAGGGCGAAAAAAGAATCAGTTTCGAAGCAGAATCTATGTAATAAGAATCCTAATATACAAGAAAATACACTGCCCCTTGCCAAAAAAGAAAAAGCATCGAGGTTATAGCAGTCCCCAGGCTTAAAAATCAACAAGACATTTACTGTGGGCTAAGCAAGAATCAGGGTGTAGAAGCTGCAACATATGTAATAGCAGTCCTCATATACAGAATCTACACGATCTTGCTAAGGAGAAATAAGAAACCTGTTTTACACGGTTTTCTTCTGTCAAAATATCTACATGACATCTTGCAAAGGGCTAAATAACAAGCAGGATTTCTAAACAGGGATCTGGGGAAAGGGAGTCCTCATATACAGGACATTACACAGCCCCTCACTAAGGAAAAATAAGGAATCTGTGATATACTAGTCCCCAATCCGAAAAATTCTCAGGGTGTCTTGCTAAGAGATAAAAAAGGATCAGGGCTTCGAGCTCGTCTCATGTTTCGGAGATATTTGGCTTGTAGGTATTATAAATCAGTCTTTTCAGGACTCCAGCAACATTCTGTTCCTCTTGAGAGTTGTAAACGTGTATCTGGTAGTACAAGTCCCTTAGATTCCTAGGGACAACAAAGGCCAGAAACCTGGAACAAAATTATCTTCTAGCCATATTTGGATGTAACTCTGGTCTTAAAACTAACTTAGTAATCCTTAAATTTCAGTTTGTGCTTTTATTTGGAGAGGAGCCGAGGGTTTTGCAGTTGCCAAATATTTAGTACGAACTATTAAAATGTAACCAGGAATCATGGATTCCACGTCCCTTGGAAACATCTGGGCATCTGCATTTTTGTATACAGAGTTTTGGAATCCACATAGACGGAAAATCAGGGCGTTTTGCTGAGAACCGAAAGGGAATCTGGTTCTTGGAGTTCTCAATCGCCTTAATGCACAAGGTCTCTAGATAAGGTTTAATCAGCAATCTGGGATTCTATGTCGCC
>NW_006952882.1:0-1068 GCF_000164805.1 Carlito syrichta | reverse complement strand
TTTCTCAATTGCCTGGAATACCTTCAGTAGAAATGCTATCAGCTCCTCCTTAAATGTCTTGTAGAATTCTGCTGGAAAGTCATCTGGTCCAGGGCTTTATTTTGTAGGCAGTTTTCTTATTACATAGTCAATTTCCTTGATTGTTACTGGTCTATTTAGGGTCCCAATTTCTTCTTGTTTCAACCTAGGCAGATTGTGCGACGTCAGAAAGTCCTCCATTTCCTTAAGGTTTCCAAGTTTGTTTCCATACAAGTGTACGTAATAGTCTCTAATGATCTTTTGTATTTCTTCAGAGTCAGATGTGCCTCAAGGCACATGGGAGGAGACCCATGACCTAGCAGGACATCACAGAGGCAGTAGTGGCAGCAGCGCCTTCAGCAGACCTTGCTTGCAGGGGCTTCAATGTCTGAAGTCATGGATCGCCTCAGGCACGGGCGGTGCAATGTGTAATGGCTGCCTCAGCTGCGGCAGCAGCAGCAGCTCGCCTCAGGCACTGGTGGTGTGATGTGGAATGGCTGTCGTGGTAGTGGCTGTGGCGGCGGCAGTGGCAGCTGCGCTAGCTAGCCAGACCGTGGTGATGCCTCAGCGATGTCTTCGGCCGAGCTCTGTGTGAAGAGCAGGCTGCCAATGATGGGATGTGCAGCCTCCGGGGAGAGATCCAGAGTCTCCTTGTGTTCTCCTCTATGGAGGGTCTCAGAGACCAAGCTGCCCCGTCACCATCTTGCCAGAAGTCCAAAGAGTCTTTTTCTAAGCAAGGTGATATATTCAAGTTGACAGAGATTAGGAGATTGGCATAGTTTTGTTTTTGTTGTTATTGTTGTTGAACTGGTGCTAGTTAAAAATCTAGATGTGTTTTCAAACTCTCGCCCTGCCTTTAAAAAATAAAATAAGAAAACATTTTTTCTAAGTGTCAAGACTAATTGAATTCATTTTGTCATAACATACTCAATTGGCTTTAGATACCCTTTCTTCTTTCCATGTCCTTGGTCCTACTTCTTACTTTCCCAATTATATCCAGAGACTCTTCTACATTTTCAACATATAGCCTCCTTATCTGCAATCAATGCA
>NW_006952881.1:0-811 GCF_000164805.1 Carlito syrichta | reverse complement strand
TGTCATTACCAATCAGCAGGAGCCAGCTGCTCATCTTTTAGTTGTTACAGAGAATCAGTCCATCTGCTGGGCTTTTCTTGCAGGAGGCTGTGAGGCCAGATTCCACAACCCAATGAATCATCTCGCCATTGTTAGTGTAATTTCTATCTTCAGGTTTATCTCCTAATCCAAAAACCACTCCTGTAATTTCTGATTGATTTTGTAACTCGGGATTAGGTGTTCCCACATATTTAGGATGTATTCTTAAAGGGGATCCAGCAATATTGGCTTCCAGGACCCTCCTGACCTTTTGGGGAATGAATAGTGGTATATAAGAGATTTTACTTCCACATCGTCAGGTAACTTCCGGGAGCCATACTGAGAATGAACAGAATCTGGGTTACATGGATCACCAATCCAAGAAGTCTACCTGGCCACATTATAAAGTCTAATCTGGAATCTGGGCTTCTAATTCCCCATATTATTTAGTGCTACATGCCTCTTGGATATGACAATTTTGTTATAGTAGATTCTCAGCAGCCTTCTGGTCGTCTTGATAGTTGTAACGGAGAATGTGGACCTACAAATCCGTTGGGGTCCTTAGGACAACAAATGGCAGATTACAGGACCCAAAGAATCTTATCGACATATTTGTATGTAACTCTCTTCTTAAGATGTACCTTGTAATCTTAAAACTTCCGTTTGTCTTTCAATTCGAAAGGTACTGGTGTTTTGACGTTGCCAAATATTTATTAGGTACTTTTAAGGGTAATCAGGATTCATGGATTCCAGGCCCTAGGAAACTTTTGGGCATCTTCCTATATGTATACAG
>NW_006952880.1:0-806 GCF_000164805.1 Carlito syrichta | reverse complement strand
TACGTTCATCAGGAAATATCTCGGGTATACTGAGAAAGGAGCAGGAATCTTCGTCAAGGTAGTCGTCATATATGGGAAACTGCATGCCCTCTAGCTACGGGAGAAAAAGGGTATCTCGGTTACACGAGTCCTCAAATTCCCAAAAACATATAGGGGATCTAACAAAAGGGAGAAAATAGTATCAGGGATTGAAGCATGAATCTGGGGAATGGAAGTCCTCATATATAGGAATCTTCACCGCCTCTTGCAAAGGATGAATAAAGAATATGGGATACCTATGTCCTCAATCCTAAAAAGCTAGAGGGCGTCTTTCTAAGGGTAAACAAGAATAAGGGTTTCAAAGCAAGAATCTGGATAATGGGCGTCTACATATACAGGAAACTAAACAGCCTTTTGCTAAGAAAGAATAAGGAATCTGGTTTTCACGAGTGCTCAATGCCAAAAATCTACTGGGTGTCTTGCTAAGGGTTAAACAAGAATCAGGATTCCAAAGCAGAAATCTGGGGAATGGGAGTCATCATATACAGGAAATGACACGGGCTCTTGCTAAGGAAGAATAAAGGATCTGGGTTACACGAGTCCTCAATTCCTATAATGTACAGGGCATCTTGCTAAGGCCTACAAGTCTCCGGGTTTCTACGTCCCCATATTTTTCAGAGCTGCTTCCCATGTGGATATTATGAATCAGTCATTCCAGAAGTCCAGCAATATTCTGGTCCTCTCGATACTTTAAACAAAAATATGGCACTACAAGTCCATTTAGATTCTGGATCCTCTAACGCCAAATTGCAGGACCCAAGTAATCA
>NW_006952879.1:0-661 GCF_000164805.1 Carlito syrichta | reverse complement strand
TTAGGGATGGAGGCCTCGTGTAAACAAGATTCATTTATTCTTCCGTTCCAACAGTTCGTATAGTGTTCTGTATGAGAGGACACCCAAAACTGAAATTCCTGCTTCATTCTCAGCTAGATACCAAGATATTTCCTGCTGACCTAGAATTCCAGTTGCTTAGATATCAAGAGAAAGACTCCCATAAAGTTGTTGAGGAATTGGAACCCAAGATTCCTGGTCCCTTTTCAAAAGACTCACTAAAAATGTGGCGACAAAGAAGCCCAGATTTCTGATTATACATTATCAAGAGAATTTGTAGATTTAGGCGATTGAGAACTCCCAGAACCGGATTCCCTCTCCGTTCTCAGCAAGATGCCCTGAATTTGCCTGTTCATCTGGATTCCAAAACTCTGTGTACAAAAATACAGATGCCCAGATGTTTCCTATGGACGTGGAATCCATCGATCCTGGTTTGATTTTAATAATTCGTACTAAATATTAGGCAACTGCAAAACACTCGGTCCCTCTCCAAATAATGTACAAACGGAAATTAAGCGTTACCAAGTCATGTTAAGAACAAAGTTACATCCAAATACGGAAGTTGATACTTTTTTCCGGGAAAATGGACATAACTGTCCCGAGGAACCTAAGTGACTTGTACTACCAGATACCCAATTACAAC
>NW_006952878.1:0-721 GCF_000164805.1 Carlito syrichta | reverse complement strand
TCCTTTTATTCTTTGGCAAGGGGGCAGTGTATGTTACTGTATATTAGGACTCTCATTACATACATCTTGCTTCGAAACGTTGATTCTTTATTAGCTCTTTATAAGATGCCCTGTAGATTTTGGGATTGAGGACTCATGTAACCCAGATTCCTATTCTTTCTTAGCAAAAGGACTTGTAGTTACCTGCATATAAGGACTCCTTTCCCCAGATACATGCATAAAAAACCCTGATTCCTGTTTAGCACATAGCAAGAGGACCTGAAGTCTTTTTGGGTTTGAGGACACGGGTAACACAGATTCCTTATTCTTACTGAACAATAGGCAGTGAAGTTTACTGTATGAGAGGTCTCCCATTACCCAGATTTCGAATTAAAAAACCTGATTCGTGGTTACCTCTTAGGAAGACGGCCTGTAGCTTTTGGAATTGAGGACTCGTGTAACCAAGATTCCTTATACTTCCTTAGCAATATGACGTGTAGTTTCCTGTATATGACAACTCCCATTACCCAGCTTTCTGCTTCACTCTGCAGGATGCCAAGACAGTTCCTGGTGACCAAGAATTCCAGTTGTTTGGATATCAAGAGAAAGACTCCCATAGTGTTCTTTGGGACCTGTAACCCAAGATTACTGGTTCCCCTTCACAAGACTTCCCCAAAAGGTGGAATATTCAAAACCCAACATCCCAATTTCGATGCAGCACACCCACAAGAATTTTCTGTAG
>NW_006952877.1:0-743 GCF_000164805.1 Carlito syrichta | reverse complement strand
CAATATTGCTGGATCCCCTTTAAGAATACATCTAAATATGTGGGAACACATAATCCCGAGTTACGAAATCAATCAGAAATTACAGGAGTGGTTTTTGGATTAGGAGATAAACATGAAGATAGAAATTACACTAACAATGGCGAAATGATTCATTGGGTTGTGGAATCTGGCCTCATAGCCTCCTGCAAGAAAAGCCAAGCAGATGGACTGATTCTCTGTAACAACCAAGAAGATGAGCAGCTGGCTCCTGTTGCTTGGTAATGACAGGTTTGTAGTACGGATATAGGAATTAGCTCTGAAAAATGTGGGGACTGGGCCTCCCAAATCCTGATTAGCATTTAGAAAAATACTGTAGGCTTCTAGTTATGAGAAATTCCTTAAGCCAGGGAAAAATAGGCTAATACTCAAAAATTTGCAGGTCACATGGAAACTGATTTTTCTTGTTCCACATGGCTAATATGAGTAGAAGCTTTCTTGGGACATAGTGTCTCAGATTCCTGTTTCGTTCTCAGCAATACGACCAGATGTTTCCCAGTGCCCTGGATGTCCAGACCCGTGGCTTCCAATAGAAGACTCCAGAATCTTCCTGTGGACTTGGAAACCAAGACCCTGGTGCCCTCCAAAAATTCCTGCTAAACATAGTGTAACATCTAAATCCAAGGTCCTAATTCCGAATAGCTGAACTACCAGAAGTTTCTGGAGTATGAGGTAACCCTGAATTCAGGGCTGACATTCAAAAAACC
>NW_006952876.1:2534-3317 GCF_000164805.1 Carlito syrichta | reverse complement strand
ACCTCTTACAGACCGGGAGAGTATGTTAGCATGTGACAGATATCAACATATATCATCAAAGAGCAAACACACGAATGTATAATGAACTCAGAGAAATCCATTACAAAAAAGAGAATAGAAATCAGTAGAAAAATGGTCATTGAGGGACAACAATTCATCTCTTCTTTCTTTCAGAATTATTGGATGCCTCTGTACCAGACATGCCTTGGAGACAAACCAGACACAGAGACAACGACTGTCTTCACAGGCTAAGCTGCTTGACATTATACCCATCCTTTCTGTAGGCCTCAGTTCCATCTGTTCAGAGGCATATGCTTACACTGGACCTTGACTACTCAGATGCAATTCTGACTTCACCTCTTCCTATTATGTGACCACAGGTGAGTCCATTTGATTTCCCTGAGCCTGTTTGTTAATCTGTAAATGGAGATAACACATATTTTACATAACTTTCCAAGTTTCTCAATAAGATTAAGCTTTGTGTAATAGAATTTGAATACTTTTAAATACATTGAGAATTGTTTTAGAGCTGAACACAGTCAAACACAATGTAAAGTTACTTGATAAACATGCTTTACAGGTGATTTCAATTTCCTGTATCACATCCCTACTATCTTTCTGGTGTTGTTTGTACCACCAGAAGAAATTATTCAATTTTTATATCCAGGTTATTTTAAAAAATGCGTTGCTTGATACTGAATGCTACATATTGGAATAATTTTTGCACCCATCATGAGAATATGGGTTTTTCAAAACTTAGGAGGGCAGCTACAGTAATGCCTA
>NW_006952876.1:0-1760 GCF_000164805.1 Carlito syrichta | reverse complement strand
TAAAACTGCTCTGTCACTGATTGATTTTTGACTCTTGATAATTTAATTCAAGATGTTAGGGTTCTATGTTAATCTCAATAATTTCCTATTCTGATAAAATTTGTTTCTAGAACTAAGGTCAACATGCAGATACCAGTTATCTGTTAGGACTGCCCAAGAGGACAGAAGAGTATAAAAACACAAAAGCTGGTGACTTCTGAATCCCAGCCATTCTGTGGCTCCTTTTGTGAAACTGGATAGAGCAACTTTCTACCCTGTGTTCTGGAGGCCTGCACTCCCCACTTCCATATTGCTTCCCGAGGCAACCCTTGGAGAGACTCTACCCGGACTGTTGTGCTGAAAGTGGATCATGAGGGAGCCCAAATCAGGAATGCATTCATAAATCACTTTTCCTTAGAGTTTTTTTTAAAGGTTTCCATTTGAAATAGCCATTAACTGACCTAAGATAGCAAGATTTATCTCTACAATGGGATATTGTGATGTGAATGTTTATTCCTTGCAAAACTCACATTGAGACATAATCCCAAATGTGACAGTATTCAGATGTGGGGTCTTTAAGAGGTGATTGCGTCATGATGGATCTGTCCTTTTGATGCATGAATTGATTCATAGATTGACAAATTAATGGTTAATGGGTTAATGGATTATCAAGGGAGCGGAACTAGTGACATTATAAGAAAAGGAAGAGAGATCTGAACTAGCATACTTAACCCCTTCACTATTGCTTTAGTTTGAATGTTTGCTCCCCAAAACATCGTGTTTAAATTTAATCCCCAGTGCTGGGGTATGGGTCCCAGTGGGAGTGTTTAGGTCTGGAGGTTAGATTCCTTATTCATAGATTATTTTTTGGAAGATGTGATGGTGAAATAAGCTAAATCAGTTGATAAAATCAAGCTGCTAGCAAAGTAATAATATTAACCAGCTTACTCCATTTTGTTTAAAACTTTCATTTTAGTTACCTGCCTGAGCTAAGAATCAATGCCTATGTGTGATTACAGTAACGTTTCCATGACAACAGACCCCCAGCTTTTTCTCCTCTGGGCAGGTTATGCTGACCATTGCCTGCTGATCATTACAGAACTCCTTTGTCATAGCTTCCATGTAATTGTATGCTTTGTTTACTTAAATCAAATGTTACGCTTTGACATTTTCATAGTTTGTTATTATATTCTGTTGGTGACCTAACCAAGATAACTCCATTGTATAATAATTCTTTTTCAAGTCTCTATGTAACTACCTTAAACTATATCCTAATGGCAGAACTCCAGGGACTTTCTGAGCACTGGCTATACCTTGGATATGAAATTAATCAAAGCTCCCTAGCAATCAAAAGTTCCCATTTTGGTTGCCAAGTTGTTAGTTAATATTTGCTATGGTCACTAAGTTGTTACATAGCCAATGGTGCAAATTTTACCTATAAAACTTGTCACAAAGTATACCAATTTACCGAGAGATTTTCTGGTGTTTGCCTACTCTTGACCCACACGTTTAATAAATGTATAATTAATTAGACTCAACTTGCTGGCATAACTTCTTCTCACTTACTTGGTCATAACATTTGGAGGCCCCAGCAAGAGACAAGCTTCACTCCACCCCATAAACTCTCATCTGGCTCAGAGGGGGTCGGAATGACTGCTGACTCCTCTCATCACAAAGAAACCTGAGCCCATCTGCATCCTTCTGGGAGGCAAGAATTTGTCCTGTTTACCAGTAAAAATCTGTTCTGTTTTGCTTGTGGCCACAATTCTGTTTAAGGGAGG
>NW_006952875.1:0-731 GCF_000164805.1 Carlito syrichta | reverse complement strand
CACTCTGGGATTAACTATCAGACTCAGAGAGACAGATGCCCTTCCCCCATGCTGGACCAGGAACAGGCACATCTGATCTGAGTGGGACACTTGACAACAGAGGCAGCAACAGACATATCAGGTGAGTCTAGATGTGATCCACATTCCTCCTACAGTAATCTGTGGGGTGTCTGACCCATGCTGTGAGCAACCCTATCAGCTTGTGCTGAGAGCAGAGGGGATAGGCTGGAGACTGGAGCCACAACCTAACATGACAGTAGTCAAAAGTGGTGGCAACCAAACGTGGCAGCAGTGCTTGGGAAAGAAACCTGGAGTTACAGAAACAGCAACAGGGCCAGGTTTTTTTTGGGGGGGGGCGGTTATTTTTTTCTTTCTGTTTTTGTTTACATTTTTGTACTTGTTTTGTTTCTGTTATTTTAATAGGGGTTTTTTAAAAAGATATTCTGTTTGTGTATGGGTATTCTTGAAGGCAAGTACATCACAGGTTTTTTTTTTTTGTTTGTATGATTGTAAGTATGTTTTTTTGGTTTTTTTTCCTGTATTTGTTTCTCTGTTTATTCATTGGTTAGTACAACCATCTGTTTTTGCTCTTCTTCTCTCTCTTCACCTGCTTTTCATCTTCCTCCTTTCTTTTTCCATTCTTTTCCTTTTTCTCATCTCATTTTGCTTTCAGGGGGCAAACATGCACTCCCACAGCAGGGAAAGTTGCAAGGTCATAAGAAGTGGGTCGC
>NW_006952874.1:8329-11021 GCF_000164805.1 Carlito syrichta | reverse complement strand
TTGCCTGTATATGAGGATGTCATTTCCTTAGTTCATATCAAAAACCCAAAATCGTTTAAGCCCTTAGCAAGAACCTGAAGTTTATTGGGATGGAGGACACGTGTAAACCCAGATTCGTTACTCTCCTTTAGCAATAGACCAGGCAGTTTCTTGTATATGAGGACTCCCATTATCCAGATTCCTACTCCCAATACCTGAATGATGGTTATCTCACAGCAAGACGGTCTGTAGGTTTTTGGGATGGAGCCCTCGTGTAACGAAGATTGGTTATTCTTCCTTTGCAACAGGTCGTGTGGTGTTCTGTATATGAGAACTCCCATTACTGAAATTCCTGCTTCATCCTCAGCAAGATGCCAAGATATTTCCTGGTGACCTAGTATTCCAGTTGCTTGGATATCAAGAGAATGACTCCCATACAGTTCTTGAGGAATTGGAACCCAAGATTCCTGGTCCCTTTTCAATAGACACACTAAAAATGTGGCGAAATAGAAACCCATAATGCGGATTAAACCTTATCAAGAGACTTTGTAGATTTAGGCGATAGAGAACTCCAAGAACCAAGCATTCCCTTTCCGTTCTCAGCAAGATGCCCTGAATTTCCCTGTCTATGTGGATTCCAAAACTCTGTGTATAAAAATGCAGATGCCCAGATGTTTCCAAGAGACGTGAAATCCATGGATCCTGGATACATTTAAATAATTTGTATTAAATATTTGGCAACTGCAAAACCCTCGGCCACTCTACAAATAAAGTACAAACGGAAATTGAAGGATTACCGAGTGCATCTTAAACCAAAGTTACATTCAAATACGGTAATATGATATTTATTTTCCGGAAATCTGGCCTTAATTTTCCCGAGGCACTTAAGGGATTTTTACTACCAGATACCCGATTTCAACTCTCAAGAGGACCAGAATGTTGCTGGAGTCCTGAGATGACTGATTCATAATACCCAAAACCCAAATATCTCTGAAACATGAGACGAGCTCAAAGCCTTGATGCTTGTTTATACCACAGAAAGACACCCTGAGAATTTTTCGTATTGTGGACTAGTGTAACACAGATTCCTTATTCTTCTTTACCGAGGTACTTTCCTGTATATGACGACCTCCACTACCCAGCTTCCTGCTTCACTCTACATGTTGCCAAGACAGTTCCTGTGGACCAAGAATTCCAGTTTTTTGGATATCAAGGGAAAGACATTCATAATGTTCTTTGGGAACTGGAATCCAAGATTCTTGGTTCTCCTTCAAAACACCTCCACAAAATGTGGAATATTCCAAACTCAAAACCCCAATTCCTACCTGCCCACCCACAATAATTTTTTGTACTTTGACATCACCTGAATCGAGGAATGTTTTACCAATATAACTTTTGATTCTGGGGAATATGATTATGGTTGTAGATGGTCCCAGGAAACAAAAGGATTTCTAGGGCCCAATCCTTGATTACAACTAACAAGAGGACCAGAAAGATGCTGAGGATCTGTAATGAAAGATTTAGCATATCCTCAGAGCAACTAGCTCTGAAAATGTAGGGACCCAGAAGCCAAGATTGGTGATTAAACCTTATCAAGAGGCCCTGTATATTCCGGAAAATGAGAACTCCTAGAACGGTATTTCCTTTTTATTCTCAGTAAGATGCCCTGATTTTTTCTGTCGATTTGGATTCCAAATTCAGTATATCAAAAGACAGATGCCCAGAAGTTTCCTAGGTTCGTGGATTCCATGATTCCTGGTTACCTTTAAAAGTACGTAGTATACATTTGGCAAGTGCAAAACCCTTGTCCCGTCTCAAAATAAAAAGAGACACGGAAGGGGAAGGATTACAATGTTCACCTTAAGATCAGAGTTACATCCAAATATGGCAAGAAGATTCTTTTTGTCCTGGAATCTGGCCTTAGTTGTTCTGTGGAAACTAACGGATTTGGAGTGTCCAATACCATTTACAAATTTTAAGAGGAACACAATGTTGCTGGAGTCCTGAAATGACCAATTCACAATATCCGAATGCTAAATTGCTCTGAAACATTTGGAGAGCTCGAAGATCTGTTTCGTGTTTGTCCCATAGCTGACAACCTGGGAATTTTTTGGATTGCGGGCGCGTACAACAATGATTCTAAATTCGTACTTAGTTGGAGACCATGTAGTGTCCTGTATGTGAGGTCTCTTTTTTCCTTGATTCCTGTTTTGAATCCCTGATTCTTGTTTAGCCCTTTGTAAGAAGTCATGTAGATTTTTTGATAGAGGAACCGTGGAAAACAGATTTCTTCACTTTTATTAGCAAGAGGCCATGTAATTTCCTGTATATGAGGATTGCTACTACCCGCATTCATTCTACGAATCCCTGATTCTTCTTCAGCCGTCAGCAAGATTACATGTAGATTTTCAGGACTGAGGATTCGTATAACCAGATTCCTTATTTTTAGCAAGAACTGTGCAGTTACCTGTATATGAGGACTCCTGTTCACAGATACATGCGTCGAAAGCTTGATTCTTGTTTATATCTTAGGAAGACGCCATATACTTTTTTGGAGATTGAGGAAACATGTCACCCACATTCCTTACTCTTTCTTAGGAAAAGTCATTGCATTTGCCTGTATATGAGCATTTCATTTCTCTAGTTTATCCTTCAAAAACCCAAATTCGTGTTTATCCCTTAGCAAGTAACCCTGAAGCTTTATTGGGATGGG
>NW_006952874.1:3729-8309 GCF_000164805.1 Carlito syrichta | reverse complement strand
TCACAATGTTGTTGGAGTCCTGAAATGACCAATTCACAATATCCGAATGCTAAATTGCTCTGAAACATTTGGAGAGCTCGAATCTCTGTTTCGTGTTTGTCCCATAGCTGACAACCTGGGAATTTTTTGGATTGCGGGTGCGTACAACAATGATTCTAAATTCGTACTTAGTTGGAGACCATGTAGTGTCCTGTATGTGAGGTCTCTCTTTTCCTTGATTCCTGTTTTGAATCCCTGATTCTTGTTTAGCCCTTTGTAAGAAGTCATGTAGATTTTTTGATAGAGGAACCGTGGAAAACAGATTTCTTCACTTTTATTAGCAAGAGGCCATGTAATTTCCTGTATATGAGGATTGCTATTACCCGCATTCATTCTACGAATCCCTGATTCTTCTTCAGCCGTCAGCAAGATTACATGTAGATTTTCAGGACTGAGGATTCGTATAACCCAGATTCCTTATTTTTAGCAAGAACTGTGCAGTTACCTGTATATGAGGACTCCTGTTCACAGATACATGCGTCGAAAGCTTGATTCTTGTTTATATCTTAGGAAGACGCCATATACTTTTTTGGAGATTGAGGAAACATGTCACCCACATTCCTTACACTTTCTTAGGAAAAGTCAGTGCAATTGCCTGTATATGAGCATTTCATTTCCCTAGTTTATGCTTCAAAAACCCAAATTCGTGTTTAGCCCTTAGCAAGAAACCCTGAAGTTTTATTGGGATGGAGGACACATGTAACCCAGATTCCTTATTCTCCTTTAGCAATAGACAGTCAACGTTCCTGTATATGAGGACTCCCATCATCCAGATCCCTACTTCCAAATTCTGAATGGTGGTTATCTCTTAGCAGGACGGTCGGTAGGTTTATGGGATGGAGGCCTTGTGTAACCAACATTCCTTATTTTTCCATAGCAACAGGTTGTGTATTGTTCTGTATATGAGGACTCCCATTACTGAAATTCCTGCTTTATTCTCATCAAGACGCCAAGATATTTCCTGGTGACCTATAATTCTATGTGCTTGGATATCAAGAGAAAGACTCCCATAAAGTTCTTGAGGAATTGGAACCCAAGATTCCTGGTCCGTTTTCAAAAGGCCCACTAAGCATGTGGCGATATCGAAGCCCAGATTGCTGATTCAACCTTATCAACAGACTTTGTAATTTAAGCCATTGAGAACTCCAAGAACCGGATTCCCTTTCCGTTCTCAGCAAGATGCCCTGAATTTTCCCGTCCATGTTGATTGCAAAACTCTGTGTACAAAAATGCAGATACCCAGATGTTTCCTAGGGACGTAGAATCCATGGATCCTGGTTACAATTTAATAATTTGTATTAAATATTTGGCAACTGCAAAACCCTCGGCACGTCTACAAATAAATTACAAATGAAAATTTAAGGATTACCAAGTTCATCTTAAGAGAAAATTACATCCAAATACGGCAAGATGTTACTTTTTTTCCGGGAATCTGGCTTTAATTGTCCCAAGCAACTTAAGCGATTTGTACTACCAGAAACCCGATTAAAACTCTCAAAAACACCAGATGTTGTTGGAGTCCTGAAATGACTGATTCATAACACCCACAAGCCAAATATCTCTGAAACATGCGAAGAGCTCGAAGCCTTGATTCTTGTTTATACCGCAGCAAGACTCCTTGAGAATTTTTCGGATTGTGGACTAGTGTATCACAGATTCCTTATTCTTCTTTACCTAGGGGCCGTGTAATGTCCTGTATATGATGACTCCCTTTACCCGAATCCTGTTTGGAATTCCTGATTCTTGTTTTGCCATTAGCAAGATGTCATGTAGATATTGTGATGGAGGAACCGTGTAAAAGAGTTTCTTAGGTCTCCTTAGCTAGAGATCATGTAAATTCTGCATATGAGGACTGCTATTAACCTATGTTCCAGCTTCTAATCCCTGATTCTTCTTTAGCCCACAGCAGATGGCCTGTTGATTTTAAGGTCTGAGGACTGCTATAACCCCGATTCGTTTTATTCCTTGGCAAGGGGCTGTGTATTTTTCTGTATATTAGGACTCTCATTAGATATATCCTGCTTCGAAACTCTGATTCTATTTAGAAGGTTACTAGACGCTCTGTAGATTTTTGGGATTGAGGCTCCTGTAACCCAGATTCCTTATTCTTTCTTAGGAAAAGGTCATGTGGTTGCCTGCAAATAAGGACTCCATTTTCCACATTCATGTTCCAAAACACCATGATGCGTGTTTAGCCCATAGCAAGATGACCTTAAGCTTTTTGGGATTGAGGACTTGAGTAACGCAGATTCCTTTTTCTTACTTAGCAATAGTCAGTGAAGTTTCCTTTATGTGAGGACTCCCATTACCAATTACCTACTTCAAAACCTGATTCGTGGTTAGGTCTTAGGAAGACGGCCCATAGTTTTTGGCATTGAGGACTCATATAAGGAAGATTCCTTATACTTCCTTAGCAATATGACGTGTAGTTTCCTGTATATAACGACCTCCATTACACAGTTTCCTGCTTCACTCTACAGGATGCCGAGACAGTTCCTGGTGACCGAGAATTCCAGTGTTTTGGATATCAAGAGAAAGACGTCCATAATGTTCTTTGGGAACTGGAATCCAAGATTCTTGATCCCCCTTCAAATGACATCCCCAAAATGTGGAATATTCCAAACAAAAAACCCCAATTCCTACCTGCCCACGCAGAATAATTTTCTGGACTTTGAGGTCTCCTGAATCGAGGAATTTTGAACCAATATACCTTTTGACTCTGGGGAATATGATTATGGTCTTAGATGGTCCCAGAAAACAAAAGGATTTCTAGGGCTAAGTCCTTGATTACAACTAACAAGAGGACCAGAAAGATCCAGAGTTTCTGTAATGACAGATTTAGCGTATCCGCGGAGCAAGTAGCTCTGAAAATGTAGGGACCCAGAAGCCCAGATTGCTGATAAAACCTTATCTAGAGGCCCTGTAGATTCTGGAAAATGAGAACTCCTAGAACCGGATTTCCTTTTAATTCTCAGTAAGATGCCCTGATTTTTCCTGTTGATTAGGATGCCATATCCAGTATATCAAAAGACAGATGCCCAGAAATTTCTTTTGTTCGTGGATTCCATGATTCCTGGTTACCATTAAAAGTACGTAGTAAACATTTGACAAGTGCAAAACACTTGTCCCGTCTAAAAATATAGAGAGACACTGAAGGGGAAGGATTACAGGGTTCACATTAAGACCCAGTGTTACATCCAAATATGGCAAGAAGATTCTTTTTCTCCTGGAATCTGGCCTTAGTTGTTCTGAGGATCCTAACAGACTTGGAGTGCCCAGTACCATTTACAACTTTTAAAAGGACCAGAATGTTGCTGGAGTCCTGAAATGACCGATTCATAATATCCGAATGCTAAATTGTTCTGAAACATTTGGGGAGCTAGAAGATCTGTTTCTTGTTTGTCCCATAGCAGACAACCTGGGAATTTTTTGGATTGAGGACACGTACAACAATGATTCTTTATTCGCACTTAGTAGGAGGCCATGTAGTGTCCTGTATGTGAGGACTCTCTTTCCCTTGATCCTTATTTCAAAACCCTGATTCTTTTTTAGCTCTTATTAAGAAGTCATGTAAATTTTTTGATAGAGGAACCGCGGAAAACAGTATTCCTCTCTTTTATTGGCAAGAGGCCATGTAGTTTCCTGTATATGAGGATTGTTTTACATTTATGGCTTGAATCCCTGATTCTTCTTTAGCCGTCAGTGAGATGCCCTGTAGATTTTCAGGACTGAGGATTCATATAACCCAGATTTCTTAATTTTAGCAAGAGTCATGCTGTTACCTGTATATGAGTACTCCTGTTCACACATACATGCGTCGAAACCTTGATTCTTCTTTAGATCTTAGGAAGACGTCGTATACTTTTTTGGAGATTGAGAAAACATGTCAACCACATTCCTTATTCTTTCTTAGGAAAAGTCAGTGCATTTGCCTGTATATGAGAATTTCATTTCCCTAGTTTATGCTTCAAAAACGCAAATTCGTTTTTAGCACATAGCAAGAAACCCTGAAGTTTTATTGGGATGGAGGACACGTGTACACAAGATTCCTTTTTCTACTTTAGCCATAGACAGTGCAGTTTCCTGTGTATGAGGACTCCCGTTATCCAGATTCCTACTCCCAATACTTGAATGGTGGTTATCACTTAGCACTCCAGTCTGTAGATTTTTGGGTGGAGTCCTCGAGTAACCAAGATTCCTTATTCTTCCATAGCAACAGGTCGTGTAGTGTTCTGTATATGAGGACTCCCATTACTGAAATTCCTACTTCATTCTCAGCAAGACACCAAGGTATTTGCTGGTGACCTAGAATTCCAGTTGCTTGGATATCAAGAGAAAGACTCCCATAAAGTTCTTGAGGAATTGGAACCCAAGATTCCTGGTCCCTTTTCAAAAGACACACTAAAAATGTGGCGACATAGAAGCCCAGATTGCTGATTACACCTTATCAAGAGGCTTTGTAGATTTAGGCGATTGAGAACTCCAAGATTCCCTTTCCGATTTCAGCAAGATGCCCTGAATTTCCCTCTCCTTGTGGATTG
>NW_006952874.1:0-2660 GCF_000164805.1 Carlito syrichta | reverse complement strand
ACAATAGGCAGTGAAGTTTCCTTTATGTGAGGACTCCCATTACCCAGATTCGTACTTCAAAAACCTGATTCGTGGTTACGCTTTTCGAAGACAGCCTGTAGTTTTTGGGATTGAGGACTCATATAAGGAAGATTCCTTATAATTCCTTAGCAATATGACGTGTAGTTTCCTGTATATGACGACATCCATTACCCAGCTTCCTGCTTCACTCTGCAGGATGCCAAGACAGTTCCTGGTGTCCGAAAATTCCAGTTTTTTGAATATCAAGAGAAATACGTCCACAATGTTCTTTGGGAAATGGAATCCAAGATTCTGGGTTCCCCTTCACAAGACATCCCCAAAATGTGTAATATTCCAAACACAAAACCCCAGTTCCTACCTGCCCACCCACACGAATATTCTGCACTTTGAGGTCACCTGAATCGAGGAATTTTGTTCCAATATACCTTTTGATTCTGGGGATTATGATTATGGTCGTTTATGGTCCCAGGAAACACAAGCATTTCAAGGGCCAAATACCCTGTTTTTTCCTAACGATTTGGATTCCAAATTCAGTATATCAAAAGACAGGTGCCCAGATATTTCCTAGGTTCGTGCATTCCATGATACTTTGTTACCTTTAAAAGTACGTAGTAAACATTTGGGAAGTGCACAGCTTTGTCTGTCTCAAAATAAAAAGAGACACGAAAGGGGAAGGATTACAACGTTCACCTTAAGACCAGAGTTACATCCAAATATAGCAAGAAGGTTCTTTTTGTCCTGGAATCTGACCTTAGTTGTTCTGAGGAACCTAACGGACGTGGAGTGCCCAGTACCATTTACAACTTTTAAGAGGACCAGAATGTTGCTGGAGTCCGGAAATGACTGATTCATAATATCCGAATGCTAAATTGCTCTGAAACATTTGGGGACTTCGAAGATCTGTTTCTTTTTTATACCATAGCAGACAACCTTGGAAATTGTTGGATTGAGGGTGCGCACAACAATGATGCTTATTCCTACTTAGTTGGAGGCCATGTAGTGTCCTGTATGTGAGGACTCTCTTTTCCTTGATTCCTGTATCGAAACCCTGATCCTTGTTTTTCCCTTAGTAAGAAATCATGTAGATTTTTTGATAGAAGAACTGTGGAAAACAGATTTCTTCTATTTTATTAGCAAGAGGTCACGTAGTTTCCTATATATGAGGATTACTATTACACACATACATGCCTCCAATACCTGATTCTTCTTTATCCGTCAGCAAGATGCCCTGTAGATTTTCAGGACTAAGGACTCGTATAACCCAGATTCCTTATTTTTAGCAACAGTCATGCAGTTTCCTGTATATGAGTACTCCTGTTCACAGATACATGTGTCGAAAGCTTGATTCTTGTTTAGATCTTAGGAAGACGTCGTATGCTTTTTTGGAGATTGAGAAAACATGTCACCCACATTCCTTATTCTTTCTTAGGAAAAGCCGGTGCATTTGCCTTTATATGAGGATTTCATTTCCCTAGTTTATGCTTCAAAAACCCAAATTCGTGCTTAGCCCTTAGCAAGAAACCCTGAAGTTTTATTGGGATGGAGGACACGTGTAAACCAGATTCCTTATTCTCCTTTAGCAATAGCCAGTGCAGTTTCCTGTTTATGAGGACTCCTATTATCCAGATTCTTACTCCCAAAACCTGAATGGTGTTTATCTCTTAGCAAGACGGTCTGTACGTTTTAGGGATGGAGGCCTCGTGTAACCAAGATTCCTTATTCTTCCGTTCCAACAGGTCGTATCGTGTTCTGTATGTGAGGACACCCAAAACTGAAATTCCTGCTTCATTCTCAGCTAGATGCCAAGATATTTCCTGCTGACTAGAATTCCAGTTGCTTAGATATCAAGGGAAAGACTCCCATAAAGTTGTTGAGGAATTGGAACCCAAGATTCCTGGTCCCTTTTCAAAAGACTCACTAAAAATGTGGCGACAAAGAAGCCCAGATTTCTGATTATACATTATCAAGAGAATTTGTAGATTTAGGCGATTGAGAACTCCCAGAACCGGATTCCCTTTCCGTTCTCAGCAAGATGCCCTGAATTTGCCTGTTCATCTGGATTCCAAAACTCTGTGTACGAAAATGCAGATGCCCAGATGTTTCCTATGGACGTGGAATCCATGGATCCTGGTTTGATTTTAATAATTCGTACTAAATATTAGGCAACTGCAAAACACTCGGTCCCTCTCCAAATAATGTACAAACGGAAATTTAAGCGTTACCAAGTTCATGTTAAGACCAAAGTTACATCCAAATACGGAAGTTGATACTTTTTTCTGGGAAAATGGACTTAACTGTCCCGAGGAACCTAAGGGACTTGTACTACCTGATACCCAATTACAACTCTCAATAGGACCAGAATGTTGCTTGAGTCCTGAAATGATTGATTCATAATACCCACAAGCCAAATAACACCAAAACATGAGACGAACTCGAAGCCTTGATTATTGTTTATACCGCAGCAAGACACCCTGAAAATTTGTCGGATTGTGGACTAGTGTATCACAGATTCCTTATTCTTGTTTACCGAGTGGCCGTGTAATGTCCTGTATATGAGGACGCCCATTCCCCAGAGTCCTGTTTGGAAACCCTGATTCTTGTTTTGCCATTAGCTAGATGTCATGTAGATATTGTGACGG
>NW_006952873.1:0-714 GCF_000164805.1 Carlito syrichta | reverse complement strand
TATTGCTAAGTAAGAATAAGGAATCTGTATACTGGTGTCCTCAATCCCAAAAGAGCTACAGGTCATCTTTCTATGGGCTAAACAGGAATCAGGGTGTTTTAAGCATGAATTGGGGAAAATGGAGTCCTCATATACAGGCAACTACATGATCTTTTGCTAAGAAAGAATACGGAATCTGGGTCACACGAGTCCTCAATCCCAAAAATCTACAGGGCATCTTGGAAAGGGCAAAAAAAGAATCAGAGTTTCGAAGCAGAATCTATGTAATGAGAATCCTAATATACAGGAAAATACACGGCCCCTTGCCAAAAAAGAAAAAGCATCGAGGTTATAGCAGTCCCCAGGCTTAAAAATCAACAAGACATTTACTGTGGGCTAAGCAAGAATCAGGGTGTAGAAGCTGCAACATATGTAATAGCAGTCCTCATATACAGAATCTACACGATCTTGCTAAGAAGAAATAAGAAACCTGTTTTACACGGTTTTCTTCTGTCAAAATATCTACATGACATCTTGCAAAGGGCTAAATAACAAGCAGGATTTCTAAACAGGGATCTGGGGAAAGGGAGTCCCCATATACAGGACATTACACAGCCCCTCACTAAGGAAAAATAAAAATAAGGAATCTGTGATATACCAGTCCCCAATCCCAAAAATTCTCAGGGTGTCTTGCTAAGAGATAAAAAAGGATGAGGGCTTCGAGCTCGTCTCATG
>NW_006952872.1:0-3590 GCF_000164805.1 Carlito syrichta | reverse complement strand
AGGGTCGTGGGCTTTTCTGAGGATAGACGGATAGGCGAAAGATGAAAATATTATACTCGGACACCTGCTTCCTGAACAGATGACGTTTAATGTTAGCTAAGGGAAATCTTTTATACCATTTGTGAAAGAAAATTCCTTCACGTACATATCCTCTAAAAGTTACCACCATCTAGTGGTCTTAGCAACAAACAAGCCAAGAACCCTATAAACATTCAGACAATGAGTCTTATTCATAAGGCCAAAGATGATTGTTTTAGTCCAAAATCCCGAATTACAGTCCTTGAACTGTCTCAAGAAAGTTTCTAAGTGTACATTTCTTCATGTCAGGAGTTTTCCCATCTTAGGCTTCTATGACCTTCACAGCCTTGTAATCACCTCCCTTGTCCAGGTGTCTTCGTTACTTTTCTCTTATCCTGCAGTGTTTGTTTCTAAAGAGAACTCAAAAGAAGCTTTTAGTAATGTTTCCCAGGCCCCCAAGGTTGCTTTCTGTCTTTAGCTAATCTATCATAAAAGTGTCTGATTAGTATATTATGAGTTCAGTGAAAACCCACTTTATAAATGTTAACTTAGAGTTTTAACTATTGAATTAAGTAAAAACCTTAACGATTAATCTTGCATCCTAAATCTGTGAAAACAGTGTTATTAATCACCTACATACGTGTTAGAACTTATAATGAATTCATAATAAACTTACTATAAACTTTTGCTTCTAAAAAACCTTATGTCTAAACACTAAACTGCATAATCCTAAATCAAATAAGGAGTGAATATACTTATATCATTTATTACTTAAGCAATATCTAGTAACTTATAACCAAGTGAAAGAAAGCATTCTTGATGTACTTCAGAGTTTAACCCTTGCATATGTAGGAAAGGCCAAGCGGCTTAGTGAGAAAATGGAAAAATGAACCATGACATTTCCAGGTTAGCTGTGAGTACTTCACATAAACATGCCATTTTCTTCTTCTACAACTGCACAGAATTTCTTCAACCGTACCAACAGCAAAGATGGAAGATTGAAGGGCCTCAGCTGTCCGGACTCGCTTTGCAGCCAGGGGTCCTCAGCACACCTGGACTTTGTCAATCAGGTGGCCTCCAAGGCTGGTCCTAACATCGAGGGATCCATGAGAGGAGTCATCCATGGTGTGGCGCTCCTGACGATCTTAGCAGGTGCCAGGGTGACCTAGTGGCTGCTCTTCATCCTTATATCACAGCCAGTTGTGTTGACCAGGGGTCTCCAAATACAAGTATGTTATCAACAACGCTGCCTACTCTAAAATTACAAGGAGCAACCTGGCTGAGTGGTTCCCTGGTATTTTCTCTCAAAAGGAGACTATAGGACTTCCTAAAAATACACAGTGCTGCATTGTCCATTGTACCACTCATGATTAACAATGGAACTTCAGGTGGTCTGCATGAATGGGGAACTATTCCTAAATACAAATGGAGACTGACCAATGACAGCCTAGGAAGGAGGGGAGGTACCTACAACATTGGAGTCAAAAGTTGGTCTAGAAAACAATGTTGCAGAGGTGCTGCTCCTAGAGTGGTGATCACTGGAAGATCCATGATAGAAAGTCTTCAGCCTATAATCCCAGCACTTTGGGAAGCCAAGGCGAGTGAATTGCTGGAGTCCAAGGGTTCAAGAGCAGCCCAGGCAACTTGGTGAGACGAGGTCTCTGCAATAAATGAAAAGTAAGCTGGATGTGGTAGTGTACACCTGTAGTTCTGGCTACTTGGAAGGCTGAGGTGGAAGAATAACCTGAGCCCAACAGGTTGATGCTGGGGTTACCCCTGCACTCCAGCCTGAGCAACAGAATGAGACTACAAAAAAAAAAAAAAAGTCTTGCTAAAGCAGGACACTGGGGAAACAAGGTTTCTGCTCTTGCCCTTTGGGTGTCCTAAATTTGGGCTAACCGGGATTTTTCCAGCCAAAGGGATGTTTACAAGTTGGAGTGGGACTGGAGAATTAAATGTAAGTGAGCAGGTGCAGAATGATGACTTTTCAGAGTGCCACTGCAGTGTACATAAATTTGGATTGGGGAAAGTGTGAGTCCACTCACCCAAGATCTGGGTCAAAGTCTTAGAAAAGGAGTTTTGTAGGTGCTAATGACCCCGGGTCTAAAGTGGGCTGTGAGGTCAAGTGAGCAGATGTATTCACTGAGATACTAGAAATGACTCTTCTGGAATTGATAGGCTTGCCAGGGGCAACAGGAGTCATGGTGGAATGGACTGGGTGAGGGGTGAGGAAGGAAAAAGAAGGATGGAAATCTACACACAATGTTGTCTTGGACTTCCTTCTGCCAGAGTGAGACTTGAAGGAGAAGGGTATGGGGCTAGGAGGCAGAGGGACAAGCAGGGTAGGAGAGCCAGCAGCCAGGCAACAAAGTCAGTGGTGATAGGAGGAGCTGAGACCTGCAAAGTGCAAGTGACCAGAGACAGGGAGTTTGTGCTCTTCCCAGCAGGTAGGGGGAGGGGGGAGAAGAGATAGATTGGGTGGCTCAGCAAGTTGCCATGATTTCTGTTCTATCCTCTAGAGCCTCTATCTTGTCCTCCAAGATGTTACTCTTTCTTTTTACACCCATGTTTTCCCCAGGGAGCCTAGATCTTGCTGAATTGCCATGCAAAGACATTTGGCTTGTGGGGACAACTCAGCCATGTCCCACAACAGTTGCGGTGGAGGTGACAGCAGCAGGAGCAGTGGCAGAAGCAGTGGCATGGAACTTGCCCTTGGAGGGCCTATGATTGGCAGCTCTGCATGGAAAAACATTCATGGTGGAATATCTGAGGCTGGTTGCTCTGCATCTCCTTGTCCAGCATCAGCAACATCTGCAAGCCTGGAGACCTGGACACTCTAGCATTTTCTTGGTAAACTTCTCCAGCTGCAAGGAGAAGCCTGGGGCTGGGTTGGGGAGCATGGTTGCATCTGTCCCAAGGGACAAAACTTCCCCAGCAGAGCTGTGTGCACTGGGGTCAGAATTTTCTTCCCAGAGTACTTCTGACACACTTGGGGCTTCTCACTCAAGTTCTTTTTTGAGTCTGAGCAAGGGAAGTTTCCCTCCAGAGGCCCACGACTGTGTCCTACGGAAGAGAATGCTCCCTTGGTCTGTAGATGTCAATGACACTTGATTGTAAGGGGGAACACTTTTCTTGACCTCCAGCTCTAGGGTCACAACCGTATTCTCCTCTTTCAGCATCTTTTTGGGCTTCTCTTGGACCCTCTTTCTGATCCCCTGGTGGAGTCTGGATGGTCTCATTTCCATAGGACTGACCACCTGCTCAGGTAGGGAAGGCAGGAGGGTATATTTGCGGCTGAGAGGAGGAATCCTTGCGGAAGACAAGTGTCCATACTTCAGCGAGTTCCCCGCCGACAGCGCGGGTTTCTTCTCCCGGGCTTGAACCCAGGATTCAGGGGGTGAGGTCCCCAGAGAGGAGTCCTTGGCGTGCAGAAGAGGACACCGCTCCTTTGGGGTGATGTTGAGTTTAGGGGGTGGAGTCATACGACCCAGATGCGGGCTCAGCAGCCTGCAGGCAGGAACAGGGCGCGGGGCAGGCTCAGGAGCCCGCAGGTTGGCAGAAGGCGGGGACGG
>NW_006952871.1:0-706 GCF_000164805.1 Carlito syrichta | reverse complement strand
TGGTAATGACAGATTTGTGGTACGGATATAGGAATTAGATCTGAAAAATGTGGGGACTGGGACTCCCAAATCCTGATTAGCATTTAGAAAAATACTGTAGGCTTCTAGTTATGAGAAATTCCTTAAGTCAGGGAAAAATAGGCAAATACCCAAAAATTTTCAGGTCACATGGAAACTGATTTTTCTTATTCCACATGGCTAATATGAGTAGAAGCTTTCTTGGGACATAGTGTCTCAGATTCCTGTTTCGTTCTCAGCAATACGACCAGATGTTTCCCAGTGCCCTGGATGTCCAGACCCGTGGCTTCCAATAGAAGACTCCAGAATCTTCCTGAGGACTTGGAAACCAAGACCCTGGTGCCCTCCAAAAATTCCTGCTAAACATAGTGTAACATCTAAACCCAAGGTCCTAATTCCGAATAGCTGAACTACCAGAAGTTTCTGGAGTACGAGGTAACCCTGAACTCAGGGCTGACATTCAAAAAACCCGAGATGATTACTTGTGTCCTGAATTTGGCATTAGAGGATCCAGAATCTAAGTGGACTTGTAGTGCCATATTTTCATTTCAACTATTGAGAGGACCAGAATATTGCTGGACTTCTCGAATGATTGATTCATAATATCCACATAGGAAACAGCCTTGAAAAATATGGGGATGTCAAAGCCCGGAGTCTTGTAGGCCTTAGCAAGATGCCCTGTACATTG
>NW_006952870.1:0-720 GCF_000164805.1 Carlito syrichta | reverse complement strand
CACCAATCATGGTTTGGGAGTAGGAATCTGGATAATAGGAGTCCTCATATACAGGAAACTGCACTGTCTATTGCTAAGGAAGAATAAGGAATCTGGTTCACTCGTGTTCACAATCCCAAAAAAAACTTCAGGGTGTCTTGCTAAGTGTAAAAAAATTATTTGGGTTTTTGAAGCATAATCTAGGGAAATGAAATCCTCATATACAGGCAAGTGTATGGACTTTTCCTAAGAAAGAATAAGGAATCTGGGTGACATGTGTTCTCAATCCGGAAAAAAACACGGCGTCTTCCTAAGTTCTAAACAAGCATCAGGGTTTTGACGCATGAATGTGGGAAAGGGAGTACTCATATACAGGCAACTGCACGGCTGTTGGTAATAATAAGGAATCCAGGTTATATGAGTCTTCAGTCCTGACAATGAACAGGTCATCTTGCTGACGGCTAAGGAAGAATCAGGGATTTGAGGCATGTATGTGGGTAATAGCAGTCCTCATATACAGGAAACTCCGTGGCCTCTTGCTAACAAAAAAGAAGAAATCTGTTTTACATGGTTCCTCTATCAAAAAATCTACATGGCGTCTTACTAAGGGCTAAACAAGAATCAGGGTTTCGAAACAGGAATCTAGGGAAAGAGTATCTTCACATACAGGACACTACATGGCTTCCAACTAAGGACGTATAAAGAATCTTTGTTGTGTGTGTTCTCAATCCAAAAAATTCC
>NW_006952869.1:0-703 GCF_000164805.1 Carlito syrichta | reverse complement strand
TGGGCAACACTTCCCCTGTCTCCATAGGCCCTGCCTTGATGGTAGTTTCTGCAGACTGGTCCATGTTGGTAGTGACCAGGAAGAGTCACTGGGCACAAGGTAGATGAGATGCCATTCTCCCCACATTGGGACTGAGGAGCAGCCCCGAGTAGTGTCTGGAATTCCCCCTTTCCCAGGGGCAGCTGCCAGACACCTCTGCCATGTTGTCATTTGAATTTTGGTCTCAAGGGAGATGGAGGCAGGATACAAAAGGACGCCCACTCACTGTACAGCCTCCCTCTGCAGAAGGCAGCTTGGTGTGTTGTTGATTCAGTAGCAAGGAGATCCACTGGTGATCTCTGCATGGTATGAGTGGCTGGGATGGAGGCATGGTAACCACACTTGGCTAAACGTGTCAGTGCTTCCCTGAGATTAGGTAAGAACTGGGGATGTTTTGAATGGAACACTTTATAGGGGTTTACTGGTCTTTCTTGGCTAGCTAACGGGTGAGTATGCATGAAGAGGGATAATGTAACAAGCCACCTTTGGTGACTGCATGAACTACATTCTGGGTAGGGGCCAACTCTCAGCTACTGAGCTCTAATGACAGGAGGGGCAGGTCCACAACTCATTTCCCCTTGGAACCCAAGGAAAGAGGCAGGCTGTTACCAATTGTCCTTGCAGGGGCCATGGCTTATGGGGGAAATGTGCACCTCTTTTGATT
>NW_006952868.1:0-648 GCF_000164805.1 Carlito syrichta | reverse complement strand
TATGGGACAAACAAGAAACAGGACTTCGAGCTACCAATATGTTTGGAAGCAATTTAGTATGCAGATATTACCAATCGGTCATTTCAGGACTCCAGCAGCATTCTGGTCCTCTTGAAAGTTGTAAACGGGTATCGGGAACTCAAAATCCTTTAGGTTCCTCCGAACAATGAAGGCCAGATTCCAGGACAAAAAAAATCTTCTTGCCATATTTTGATGTAACTCTGGTCTTAAGGTGAACCCTGTAATCCTTCCCTTTCCGTGTCTCTTGTTATTTTGAGAGGGTACAAAGGTTTTGCAGGTGCCAAATGTTTGGTACGTATTTTTAAAGTTAACGTGGAATCATTGATTCCACGAATCTAGGAAAATTCTGGTCATCTGTCGTTTTGTATAAAGAGTTTGGAATCCACATCGACAAGGAAAATCAGGGCATCTTGATGAGAACGAAGAGTATCCGGATCTAGGGGTTCACATTATCCGGAATCTCCAGTGCCTCTAGATCAGGTTTAGTTAGCAACTTGGGCTTCTGGATCCCAACATTTTTCAGAGTTACTTGCTCAGTGGATCTGCTAAATTTGTCAGTAGCGATCCACAGGATCTTTCTTGTCCTCTTGTTAGTTGTAATCAAGGATCTGTCCCTACAAATCCTTT
>NW_006952867.1:0-5332 GCF_000164805.1 Carlito syrichta | reverse complement strand
TCGCACATACGCCCTCTGCCTCAGTCAATGACCGCGTGTGCACACTGAGCCTCTGTGGACACCCATGCATGCGCCCTCTGCTTCAGCTGACACCCCTACATGCACCTTCGGTCTCTGCCACCACTTGCATGCGTGCCCTCAGATCCCACAACACTCTCATGTGCACCCTCAACCTACAACTGTACATGGGAGTGTCCCCTCAACCTTTGCCAACATTCACGCATGCTCCCTTGGCCTAGGACATAACCCATGTGTGCACCCTCTGCCTCTGCCAACTCTCGTGCATGTGCCCTTGACCTCAGTGACATCCACACTTGCACCTTTGACCTCCCCTGATGCTTGCACACACATCCTTGGCCTTGGATGACAACCAAGCATGTGCTCTCAACCACTGCTGACTCTTGTATGTGCTCCCTTAGCCTTGGATGACACCAGTGTGCATGCCCTCAGCCTTTGTCGATTCTCATGTGTGTGTCATGGTCTCAGACCACAACTGCACATGCACCCTTGGCCTCATGCTCTTGCCCTGTGCCTCAGACAGCACTCGGGAGTGCTTCATCAGCATCCACTGAATTCACACGCGTGCTCTCAGACATGAATGACATGCATGCACCCTCAGCTTCTGTAGACACCTGTGCGCATGACCTCAGCCTCCAAGACACCCACACATATGCCCTTGGCCTCCTCTGACACTCACACATGCACGCTCAGCTTCCACTGAAATTTGCACGCTTGCCATTGGCCTCTGCTGTCACTCACATGTAGACTCTCAGTCTCAGATGACACCTGCACATGTACTCTCAGTCTCTGATGACACTCATGCGTGTGCCCTCAGACTTCTTTGACACACGCACGCTCCCATGGCTTCTGCAGACAGTCACGCATGCGTCCTTAGCCTCTACTGACACTTGCACATGCCCCCTCAGTCTTAGCCAACACCCTCATGTGTGCCTTTGGCCTCCGTCCATATACAAACGAATGACCTTGGCCTTGGCTGACATCCACACAGTCTCCCTTGCCCACTGCTGACAACCGAGCACTCGACTTTGGCCTCGGTCAACACCCATGCTTGAGCCCTCATCCACGGCTGGCACTTGCACATGTGCCCTTGGCCTTGGATGACACTCACGTGCATGCCCTTGCCCTCTGCAGACATTCGTGTGCATGCCATTTGCTTTGGATGATGCCCACGGACGTGCCCTTGGCCTTTGTTGACAGTCGTGTGTGTGCCTTCAGCCTCAGGTGACATCTGCATGCCTGTCCTAGGTCTTCTCCAACTCAGGCACACACACCCTCACCTCCGCCAACACTTGCACACACACACTCACCACGGCACAGGCACTTGACCTCCACGGACACATGCGCTCATGGTTCGACCTCTGCCAGCAACACTGCATGTGCCCTCGTCCTCTGCCAGCACTCGTGCTCTCGCCCTCAGACCCTGCCAATGCATCTACATGTGCCCTCAGCCTCGGATGACACCCACACACTGCCTCAGCCTCTGCTGACATTCATGTGTGTGCCCTCGGCCTTGGCTGACACTTGCAAATTGCACCCTCAGCCTCAGACGACACCCACACGTGAGCCCTTGTCCCGCCAACACATGTGCATGTGCCCCTGGCCTCATTCCACTTTAGGGTCTGTGCCCTCAGTCTCAACCAAAATTTGCACACACACCCTCAGCCTCCACTGCCACCCATGTGCACACCCTCAGCCTTGGTCAACACGCCTGTGTGTGCCCTCTGCCTCTGCTGACGCCCGTGTGCATGCCCTCATCCTCAGATGACATTTGCCAACACCTGTGCGCTAGCCCTCTGCCTCTGCCGACACTCACACATGAACCTTCAGCCTCAGATGACATTTTTGCTTTGTGCCCTCCGCCTCAGACAACACCTGCAAGAGTGTTCTTGGCCTCCAATGACACCAGCATGTATGCCCTTGGCCTCAGCTGACACTTGGGCACATGCCCTTGGCTTCAGTCTCCACGGACACCAGCATGCACACACTGTTTTGGCTGACACACAAGCGCCCTTGGCCTCCTTTGACACTGTGTGTGTGTCCTTGGCCTCCACTGACTCTCACACTCGCACCCTTGACCTCCGCCACCACCCATGCATGCATTTTCAGCTTTGGTCAACACTCTCATGCATGCCCTCATCCTCTACTGACTCCTGTGTGTGTGTGTCCTCAAACTCGGCTGACACTCACCCAAGCCCTCAGCCTCTGCTGACACTTGTACACATAACTTCGGCCTCGACTGACTCGCACACAAGCCCCTGGCCATGCCCAGCACTCCCACATGTGTCCTTGGCCACAACCGACACATGCGCAGGCACTTCCAGCCTCCACTGACACCTTCACGCATGCCCTCAGCCTTGGCCAACACTCATGTGCCCACCCTCAGCCTCTGTGGGCACTTGAGCATGCTCCTTCAGTCTTAGATGGCACCCCTGTGCGTCCCCTCATCCTTCTCCACCTCTTGCAGGAGCCCTCAGCCTTTGCCAACTCTTGTGTGTATGTGCCCTTGCCCTCCACTGATACCTGCGTATGAGCCCACGGCCTCTGATGACTATCGTATGCACCCTCTCTTCCAGCATACACCCACATGCACGCCTTCATCCTCTGTTGATAATTGCGTGTTCTCCCTCAACCTCACCTGACACACGTGACTGCACCCTTGGCCTCAGCTGACTCTCACGTGCATGCCCTCAGCCTCTGCTCACACCCATGTGACATGCCCTTGACACCAGCCCGTGCACCGTCGAACTCTGTCAGCACTCGTGTGTGTGCCATCGGCCTCAGAAGACACATGCATGCCCTTGTCTTTCGCCGCCTTTTGTGTGAGTGCCCTTGACCTTGACCAACACACATGTGCACTTCCTGGACCTCTGTCCACACCCGCATACACACCTTCAGCTTCCACTAGCACCAGTACATGTGCCCTCAGCCTCCACTGACACTCACATGGCCTCTGCCAACACTCACGCACAAACCCTCAGCCTTGGAAGACACTCACGCATGCTCCCACAGCCGTCACCGACACTCAAGCATGTTCCCTTGGCTTCAGATGACCCCACTGCTTGTGCCCTCAGGCACCGCCTGTGTGACCTTGGCCTCAGACAGTACCTGATTGCTTACCCTTGGCCTCCACCCACAGACTTGAGTGCACCCTTGGCCCTTACCGGCACTCTTGCACACTTCCTCTGCCGACGTGTATGCCCTTAGACTTGGAAGATGTCACCACACGTGCCCTCGACCTCAGATGACACCTGTTTGTGTGACTCTGGCCTTAGCTGCCGCTCATGCCTATGCCCTTGGCCTCAACTGACAACCGTGCAAGCACCCTTGTTCTCTGCCAACACCTGTGCATGCAACCTCTCCCTCTACTGACCCATGTACACACAATGTTCGCCTCCACCGACATGTGCTCACATGCCCTTGGCCTCTGTCAACACTCACATGTGCACCCTTGGCCTCTGCCAACACTTGCGCGTGCACCCTTGCCCTCAGATGACACCCACACATGTGCCTTTCTTCTCAGAAAATACCCATGTGTGCATGCTCCCATGGCCTCTTCTGACACTCATGCATTCACCCTTGGCCTCAGATGATACCCACGCGCACTCCCTTGGCTTCCATTTCACTTACATGTGTGCCATCACCCGATATCTTCATGTGTGCTCTCGGCTTTTGTCAATACCAGTGCAGGCAAACTTGGTCCCGGCCAATACTCACGCCTGCACCCTAGGCGTCTGCTGATACTTGCGTGGGTGCCTGTGACCTCGGGCGACACTTGCCACGCACAGCTTCTTCCACCACTGACACTCACATGCACCCTCAGCCTTGAACAACACCTGCGTGCATGCCCTAGGCCACTGCAGACACTCACACGCATGCTCTCAGCCTCAGACAGCAAGCATGGGCTTGCGCTTGGCCTTTGTCAACACTTGGGCATGCACATTTAACCTTAGATAACACCCACACATGTGCCCTTGGCCTTCGCCAACTCTCGCGTGCGTGCTGTTGGTTTTGGTCACACCCAAGCATTCATACTTGCCCTCCACAGACAACCGTGCAAGTGTTTTCAACCTCTGCCAATAACCCCGTACACACCCTTGGCCTCTGCCAACAGTCACGAGTGTGCCCTCAGCCTTGGATGACACTGGCGCACACTACCTTGGCATCCTCTGATGCTCAGGTGTGTGTCCTCGACCTCGACCAACACTCGAGAATTGCACCCTCGGCCTCAGAAGACCCGCACCTGCGCCCTTGGCCAGCCTCAGATGACCCCAGATGGCTGTGGCTGAGGGTCCACACACAAGAGTCAGTAGAGGATGAGGGCACACACGTGGTTGTCTGCTGAGGCCAGGGTCACAGGCCATGGGTGTCAGCCGAGACTGAGGGCACGCACCCAAGTGTCACTCGAGGCAGAGGGTGGGCGGGTGTGGGTAACAGCAGAGGCTGGCGGCATGCACGAGGGTGTCCGCCGAGGGCCTAGGCACATGAGTGAGTGTTGCCGAAGTCCATGGGATAGTGTGCGGATGTCTTCTGGGGCTTAGGGCACACGTGTGGGTGTCAAAGGAGGCAGAGGTAGTGCATGCGGGTGTTGTCCATGACCAAGGGCAAGTGCACAGGTGACAATGCAGGCTGAGAATATGGGAGCAAGTTTCATTGGAAGCTGAGAACACGCATATCCTCGACCTCGGCCAACACCTGTGCGTGAGGCCTCAGCCTCTGCCAACACTCACACATATGCCTGCAGCCTCAGATGACACTTTTGCTTTGTGCCCTCAGCCTCAAATGACACCTGCGAGAGTGCCCTTGGCCTCTACCACTCGCACACGTGACTTTGGCCTCAGCCGACACTCGCGCATGCACCCTCAGCTTCAGCTGACACTCTCACATGCACCCTCAGCCTCCACTGACACCGAGTGTGCATTGGCCTGGGTGGACACCTGCACATGCAACCTTGGCCTTCAACACCACATGCGCACCCTCAGCCTCTCTTAACACCCATATGAATGCCATCGACCTCTGTCAACAGCCACTATCGAGCCCTCAGCCTCCGTTGACACTGGTGCATGCACCTTTGACCTCAGATGACACTTTTACTTGGTACCCTCAGCCTCAGATAACACCTGCACGAGTGCCCTTGGCCTCTGATGCCACTAGTGCACGTGATCTTGGTCTTACCTGACAACCAGGCATGTGCCCTTGGTTTCAGTCAACACTCATGCATGCACCCTTGTCTTCGCTGACAAAAGCGTGTGTGCACACGGCCTTGGCTGACACCCGCACAAGTGCCCTTGGCCTCCTTTGACACCTGTGGCAT